>NC_064921.1:302791211-303091211 GCF_023897955.1 Schistocerca gregaria
TCATTGCACACTACCTAACAACATGTATAGATTGGCAGCTTGCAAGCTACAATAAAAACCATTCCAACATGACACAGTCAGCCTGTACTGTTCGCAGCCAATGTAGCAATTGGCACAGGGGCAGGAAACGGAAGCAGACGAGTTGCAGCTGCCAATTCGCAGACGATATATCAACAGTGTCTGCTATATTAAAATCTGATTGGTTATTTTCTTTTAAGATACAATACACTGTGAAGTGATGTCTTAATTGCAATTGATTTTGTCCCTTAATAGAGTGAAGTAGGTACATGTACCTATTTACGATACCAATTTATCAAAGTAATTTTGATTTCAAAATAAAACTATTCATTATCGAAAGGTAAAACTAAATAACATTTTATTAGTTAGTTTATAATAACAGTTCTTTTCAGTTTATTTTAGTGCTTAGTAGAAGATTAACAGTGGTTCTCATAGGGAAAAATATTGCCTTAGAAACAATAATGCAGCTGTGATTGCAGAGCAGTCAACAGATTTAACGTGAGCACTTTAATGGCAGTCTTTACACAAGGATGACAGATTTTCTCACATTTTAGTGAAATAAGTTCTCAGTTAAATGAAAGGATTGACACTCTACAGAGTACTGTATACTTTGGCGAAAACAAGGTATGAGATTTAAAACTAGGTGCAAGATTTCTATGATTATTTAGCTTTACTAAAAGATAAGTTCGACAACAGTATTGAACATTGTAGTATTGTTTTGGTACAGGATGTTCAAGGAAATGAAGAAGAAATAATAAACACAGAAAGTATTTTAGAATGTAGTAGAGTTAAGAAAGTAGAAACTATTACATTACATATCAATGAAATGGAACCTCAGTAAGAAATATTCAGAGAACTTATTGTCATCTGTAATTACTAGGAGTGTGCCAGTTATCATTAACTAATGTTGAGATACTTCGGAGAGTGGAAAGCATCCGCACTGACATACATGTATGTAATATACATACTTATAGAGACTAGAATTACTACTGGATGTGACGCACCAATGCTGACAATAAGTATTAAATAATTTAATGTAGAATTACTGAGCATTTGTAAAGAATGTGACAATTATTTTGAAAAGTCTTAGCAAGTAGCCAGTGTGCCCAGTTTCAAAATTTAAGTACTGAAGTATAAATTGGAATGACTTAAGAATATATTTCTTTTGGAAGTTTCATAGATACAGTTGTCTATATTACTTTTGGAAGTTTGATGGGTACAATTGTCTTATTAACTGTTGAGGACTGCTACATGAAGAGAATTGTTTAGATGAACTTCATAGTGGGAAGGAATATAAGTTACTAGTAGTCGGTTTGTGTGTGTGTGGGGGGGGGGGGGGGGGGGGGGGACGACGACAGATCTTTGTGCCCTGGCCCTGGCCCTGCCTAGCAGACACCATCACTTAGGGTGTGTTATTATGATGGGCTGAATGATGCAAAGATCGATGAGGAACTGGGACGCAACTATTGAGGTCAAGAAACCTATATTATTATTATTATTATTATTATTATTATATTATTATTATTATTATTATTATTATTATTATTATTATTATTAACCTTTATTGGTAAGAACCTAAGTGGTGTAGATTAATATAATGTGAAGGATTGGGAACTTATGGAGAATCTACAAATATCTATCTTGATGTTAGTACCCTTCATGCTATATGCAAGGAAGAACCCTTTCTGTTCTTGCTATAGGGAAGTATCTATTTGGCAGGAATTACTGGGGTCTTTGTACTTTGTGCAGAGAAACCATATTTTTTCTGCTACACAGAATGGCCAGCTTTTGGTTAGAATTTGTTCAAATAGGAGAGTCCACCAGAAATGGTAATTCGATTAGAATCTACTAGTAATTAAAATGCTTGAGGAAAAGGAACATTCTTGAAATATTCCACTGTGAGAGGCATGCAGTGGTTTAATAATGCCATCCCAGAACAAGTTAAGATTAAAAATATTATCTAAATCAATGAATATGTCTACCCAAGAACAATTTATAAATGAAGATTTTATGGCATAAAAATTAGCATATTTTTGTAATGGATTTTGTGTATTTAATTTATTAAATGCCAAAATTGGGTTAGGGTTTATACCATTTTACATTGAATGGTAGTAATATTAATTGGTATGTGTTTGTGTGAAGAAATTTTGTACTATTTTGAATTTGCTATATGCTTTTCTTAGGGGGGGGGGGGGGGGCAGTAATTTAGCTTACTTGAGGTAGTTAATTTCTTACCCTCACTTACACCCTGAATTTCTGATTAAGCAAGATATGTTAATCAGCCGTTTTTAAAGTCTAGTCCACATAAGTCACTGAATTGAAGCGTATAAATGGGGCAGTGAGAACCAAAAGGGTCTAAAGCACACCATCATGAATTCTGAGACTTCAGCATGAGTGCATGCTTATTACATTGGTTGATCTTAAGGTAAACTATTTTTATCTGTATCTATATGCTCACACAGTATATATGAGTATTCATTGAAAGATGTGTTGCTCTGTGCTGCCCAATTGTCATGGAGGGTTGGCAACATAATTTAGTGGATACATCACATATGCAGTAGTAGTACTTCATAATTGGAGGTATATTTCAGTGTTACCTGTACCTCAAGCCACAGAACGTGCTTAATGAAAATGATGATAATAAAAGACTATGAAGTGTTGGAATAGGTCATAATTGTGTGTGTGGTGCATTTAGTATCTGTTCTTTATATTCTGATTCTAGTTTCACATTAACAATAAATTTTACAACTCTCTAAAGAA
This sequence comes from Schistocerca gregaria, assembly GCF_023897955.1. Classification (NCBI taxonomy): domain Eukaryota; kingdom Metazoa; phylum Arthropoda; class Insecta; order Orthoptera; family Acrididae; genus Schistocerca; species Schistocerca gregaria. Next base: position 302,793,990 of record NC_064921.1, read on the forward strand.
GCTATTTTAATAAATATAATCCTAAATATTAATTAATATTTCATAGCATAAACTGGGTACATTATTTTTTCATAGGAATTGTAAGATATTAGAAAACTAATCAGACCTATACGAAGTTGATTTTCACAGTCATCTATTTTTCTCGAAACTTTGTGTCTGTGATTTGTGCCTGTATTGTTCTCGGTGCCTCAAATAGTTTATGGTCTAATTTATTATGATTTTACCACAATTAATGAATTCAGGGATAGATTATATGAATCACATTCAAGTAAATTGTGAACAAAGCATTTTCGTATCTATCTTGAGAACACCAGTATGCTATGTGGCCCTTCACCATAGTCCAATTGACTATTGGATTGCAATTATACAGATAGGATAGTTACATCAAAAGGGATCTAATTACAATATTTTTCTTCAAGATTTAATTCTGGAACAAGGGTGGTGTCTTTATTGCATTAAATTTACTCAGTCCTTCTTTAGAAGTACATTGAACAGCATGACGTTTCATTTGGCATTGCGCTGCGGCATTTTTTGGTTGGTACAGCTCCCTGAGTTCAATAGAATCATACTGTCAGTGCTGTTCAACCTTCACTATTTGTTCATGATCTGAAGGATATTTACAGGTCAGTGGCTGTTTGCACAAAAAGAGAGAGCCCAGCAGTCTATCGTCACAATGCTTTAAAGTGTTTGGGAATGACAGAAGAGAGGATGAATTTGCATAAGCAACAGGTGCTACATATTTGCTATGAAATGACATTACAATACCATACAGAAAGAATTAAGATTTAGTTGACAATGAAAGAGTAAAAAATTATGATGATCGCCAGACAGGATTTGTTATTCTGTACATTAGAAAGCACTTTGTGTTAAATTTGCAGGGCTGGAGTGTGTGAAGAAATTGGTGATACCAAATAGTAAAATTTTTGAAGTCATACACATTAATCCATTTTCATTGCAGCAGTTTTCAAGACCTACAGCAGAAAGCAAAAGAAAAATCCGCTCTACAGAAGGAAAATGAAAACTGCACACTAGAATAAATTTGTAAAAGAACACATTACAAAAACTGCAATAAAAAAGGGAAATCAAACTATGGAAAATCCAGTATGGAATATGACGATATTATGAAAAGCACCGAAAGATCTGAGTTGGAACAAGGCTCCTGGAGTAGACAACATTCCATTAGAACTACTGAAAGCCTTGGGAAATCCAGCCATGCCAGAACTCTACCATCTGGTGAGCAAGATGTATGAAACAGGCGAAATACCCTCAGACTTCAAGAAGAGTATAATAATTCCACTCCCAAAGAAAGCAGGTGTTGACGGGTGTGAAAATTACTGAACTGTCAGTTTAATAACTCATGGCTCCAAGATACTAACATTAATTCTTTACAGACGAATGGAAAAACTGGTTAGAAACCGATCTAGGGGAAGATCAGTTTGGATTCCTTAAAAATGTTTGAACACATGAGTTAATATTGACCCCACGACTTATCTTAGAAGAGAGATTAAGCAAAGACAAACCTACATTCTAGCATTAGAGAGAGCTTTTAACATTGTTGATTGTAATATTCTCTTTCAAATTCTGAAGGTGGCAGGGGTCAAATACAGGAAACAAATCTCTATTTACAATTTGTATAGAAACCAGATGGCAATTATAAGAGTCGAGGGGCATGAAAAGGAAGCAGTGGTTGGGAAGGGAGTGAGACAGGGTTGTTGCCTATACCGATTATTATTCAAACTGTATACTGGTGAAGCAGGAAAGGAAACAAAAGAAAAATTCAGAGTAGGAATTAAAATCCGTGGAGAAGAAATAAAAACTTTGAGGTTCGCCAATGATATTGTAATTCTGTCAGAGGACCTGGAAGAGCAATTAAATGGAATGGACAGTGCTTTGAAAGGAGGATATAATATGAACATTAACGAAAGCAAAAAAAGGATAATGAAAGACATTTGAATTAAATAAGGTGATACTGAGGGAATTAGATTAGGAGATGAGTTTTGCTATTTGGGGAGCAAAATAACTGATGATGGTCGATGTAGGGAGGATATAAAATGTAGACTGGCAATTGCAAGGAAAGCATTTCTGAAGAAGAGAAATTTGTTAACATTGAGTATAGATTTAAATGTCAGGAAGTCATTTCTGAAAGTATGTGTGTGGAGTGTAGCCATGTATGGAAGTGAAACATGGACGATAAATAGTTTAGACAAGAAGAGAATAGAAGCTTTCAAAATGTGGTACTACAGAAGAATGCTGAAGATTAGGTGGGTAGCTCAACTAACCAATGAGGAGGTATTGAATAGAATTGGGGAGATGAGGAATTTGGGGCACAACTTGACTAGAAGAAGGGATCGGTTGGTAGGACGTGTTCTGAGGCATCAAGGGATCACCAGTTTAGTACTGGAGGGTAAAAATCGGGGAGGGAGACCAAGAGATGAACACATTAAGCAGATTCAGAAGGATGTAGGTTGCAGTAGGTACTTCGAGATGAAGCAGCTTGTACAGGATAGAGTAGCATGGAGAGCTGCATCAAACCAGTCTCTGGACTGAAGACCGCAACAACAACATGAAAAGGATAGTTGCTACTCACCATATAGTGGAGATGCTAAGTTGCAGATAGGCACAAGAAAAGTCTGTCAGAAGCTTTCGGCCAGTTGCATGAGCGAGAGGGGGGGGGGGGGGGGGGGGGGAGAGAGAGAGAGAGAGAGAGAGAGAGAGTGTGTGTGTGTGTGTGTGTGTGTGTGTGTGGGCGCGTGCGCACGCGCATTAAAAGCCTTTTTTGCCAGAACCTTCAGACGGTCTTTTTGTTGTGCCAATTTGTGACTCAGCAACTCTACTATGTGGTGAGTAGCAACTATCCTTTTCATAACACTGTCAAAAAGGGATATCATTCTGTCGTAGTGTAGTAGATATCTACTGCAAGATGGTAGTTCTTCATTGCTGTAACTTCATTTCCCGCAGCTTTCAGCTCTGCTGCCGGCTGCGATGGCCAAGCAGTTCTAGGCGCTTCAGTCTGGAACTGCGTGACCACTACGGTCACAGGTTCAAATCCTGCCTCAGGCATGGACGTGTGTGATGTCCTTAGATTAGTTAGGTTTAAGTAGCTCTAAGTCTAGACGACTGATGGCCTCAGATGTTAAGTCCCATAGTGCTCAGAGCCATTTGAACCATTTTTCAGCTCTGCTTGTTTAAAAATTGTGGATTGTTAGTACTTGATCCTTCCGTCGTGTCCTTAGACGATGTAATGGAGCTGGTCAATATACCTACCCTTTTTTGGTAAAATATTGAAGAACTCAACACATTATAATTCACAACATGATCTGAAGAGATTGAAATTGCAAATTGTTTATTATCTGTGTGTGAATATACATTTGTGAAGCATAAGGCTGACTTAAAATAACTGTTTTATGAGGAACATAATCATTTCTGTATTTCTAATATAAATGACAGTTTTATTCATTTGAGCAGTTGAGAATATTTAGGTTTAGTTTTATAATCAAATTGTTTTCCATAACTGTTCCAATAGACAAAATCAATAGAAGACTGTATTTTTTTTTGCATTAATGAAATATTAATGAAATCATCATTCTTTGACCAAGGATATTCATTATATCGATCATGTGAACATTCTTTGTATTGAAACTGATACATCACTATTCTTGTTCACTTGGAGTGTGTGTAAGGTCTTGAGGAGGAGGCAGCTGTGAAGTTGTTGCGAGATATAACAATGACATGATAGCAGTTCTCATTAAGAAGAGTGTTAAATTTTGCAAACTGCTAAATGTGAAATAAATTAATTTTGAAGAGAAATATGTTCCTGCATTGTGGCATTATTGATTTAAAGTATGGACAAAGAGAACCTACACACCTCTTTGCAGCTTTTGCATGATGGTATCATTAACTTTGTTATGACTGTGCCAAGGGAAAGAACAACTTACTACAAATCACAAGACATCAGTTAAGTGCAAAATACTTTTACTGATTCTTTCACTCTTGACTTCGTGCTTTTAATGGTAGAAGACCTATAATCTCCAATACACGTGCAGTGATTGCATAAAAATTGGATTTATTAACAACATTTTAATTAAATTTTCATACTGTTTATGGTTCAAAAAGAAAGAAGAGGGGTCAGAACATCCCCTTGGGTGTTTTCCAGCTGGTTGAGATTGGAGGGCTCAGTTAGGGAGGGGTTAGTCAATGTAGGGGTTTCCAAACCACTGGTACAGGTCATCTTTCATTCTTCATTCCCATTTTCCTTCCATAGTATTGTAGACAGGTCCACAGATCTTTCGAAGTATCTTCCTCCCAAAGGCACAGATTACTTCTTCAGTTTCTGCTGATGTCATCCAGGTTTCACAATCGCATAAAACAGAGCCAGCCACGGCATGCCAAACTTCACACATACTTTGTGTGGGGCTGCGGCCGTGCCAAAGCTCGGCCTGTCACTAGACTTTGCTCACTCCTTCTCAGATGTACACGGAACAGTGCGAAATTTCATTTAGCATTGCATTGCGGAGTTTTTCGTGTGGTATGACTCTCTGAGTTAGGTAGATTGTACTGTCAGTGCTGTTTAACATTCACTATTTGTTCACGGTGTGAAGGGTATTCACATGTCCAGTGGCTGTTTGCACAAAAAGAGCGTGTCTAGCAATCTATTCTCACAATGCTTTAAAATGTGAATGACAGAAGAGGGGGATGAATTTGCATAAGCAACAGGTACTACATATTTGCTATGAAATGTCATTACAATAGCATGCAGAAAGAATTTAAAGATTTAGTTGACAACAGAAGAGCAGAAAATTTCAATGATTGACAGACAGGATTCATTATTCTGAACATCAAAAAGCACTTCATGCTAAATTTGCAGAGCCAGAGCATGCTCATCATCTTAGAACATTGTTTAAGCTGACACTGTTATCATTAAAAATCGTTAGATGAGCAAGAGACTGTAGTGTAGTACACAGTTAACACACCACAAACTTGACATGCAACATCGTGGATTTCTGTCAGGTTTTTACAAAATAAAGTTTTGGTCTTAATGTACTATTTTTTATATTCAATAATCATAGTATCTAGTATCATACCAGTAACAGTTCTACATTAGTTTAGTATACAATCTTCGACTTAGGTTTTCTGTGGAAGTTTATCACTGTTTTTATACTACACACTCAAAATAACTTGTTTCTTCTCTGGGAGTGAAGGAATAAGTGGAAGTTGTATGACTTCGGACTGGTGCGGAATGTTTCCGCATGTTGCCAACATTAGTGACAAAACAGTATACTGTGCTGCAGCATTGTAGCAGAAACTGTGAATGGAATGTTGACTGCACTGAGCTGTCTGCCCTGTGAGAAAGAGGTAGGGCTTGTTTCCCCAACACCTCTCCTCACACAGCAGCCCATCGCCTAGACAGTAATTTTGTGCTTACACTCCTAGCAGTCCCTGCAAAAGGACAAAGTTATATTGTGTGTATAATATTCTTGAAGCTTCGTCTTGTTTTGCTGGCAAGGCAGCACATGTTTCTGGCACTTGCAGTACTATATCACACAAATTGCAAACCATAAAATAGTGCACAGAATGAAAATTTGTTTTGTGACACCACTCTTGCAAGGTATGTTAGATCAGAGTAACGATTTCATTTTGAATGGCATGAAGATCTTAAGACCTCTGTGTTCTTGAGGCTTAATGTTTAGTAGCATATGCTTTACTGTTTGCCCTATACGCTTAAATGTTTATTGTCTGAATGTCTGACATTCTTGTAGCACTTGTTGCTATCTGTTTCACATGGTGCTATTTTGATTATAGGTGACAACACATCAGGAGGTATCAACTACAAGTTTCTTAAGCAATCTGGCATGCCTCATACCTATGCCAGACTGCAATCAGAGCCCACGAAACATGTACCAGTGCCAGGTGAGAATTTTTGCTGTCTAGAAAAATATGCCACATCTTTATACGTATTATCTCTCTCTCTCTCTCTCTCTCTCTCTCTCTCTCTCTCTCTCTCTCTGTGTGTGTGTGTGTGTGTGTGTGTGTGTGTGTGTGTGTGTGTGTGTGTGTGTGTGTGTCAGAAAAGGATAAAATAAAATAAATCCCCAGAAAAGCATTTCAGTAAACATATTTTGAAGAACTATAGCTTTAATAAAGGTAAATGAAAAAGAGAAACATATCATTTATCCATCAGATTTCTGTAACTTTGTTAAAATATTATTATATGAAATCCCATGGCAGATGATGTCAGATATTGTTAGAAGTTGCAGCTCATGCAGTGTAGTGTACTGGTTGTCATTGCTGGCTGGCATGTTGACTGTTTAGGTACCTGTAATAGCAGCAAAACTGATATTTATTTGTTTTGTCTGAGCTCTTCTGTGGTACAATCACAACCGGTTCACTCCACAGGGTAGTATGCTCATCAGTAATACCATCACGTAATTGTTGATTGATGAACTCCTCCATCACCAGTTGTAGGTGATGGAGTACCCAGTATGGCTTACGGTACATAGGCAATTCATTCTCAGTTGGGATTGTGTTTTGGGTCACTGGGGTTGCTGGTAAAGACCAAAGTGGATTAAACACATCTTCACATTGTAATAGTAATTCTTACATCGTTACTTCCTCTGTTCATTTCAGGTGTTTCACTTTCTCATTAATGTCACACTGGTGGCTTGCATATGCCTAGGGTCTGAATTTTTATTCCATCTAGATATATTTTCTTCTTGTGGCTCAGCTACACGTAAGACATTTGCAGGTAGATCTGTTCCCTCAATCACCGATAGTAGCTTCCTTGCCCTTTCGATGCTTTATCATGTGGACTGAAACTGAGTGCTTATGCATGCAGTTTAATTAGTTCAGATTTTGCAGAGAGGAATCTTGCAGCAGTAAGTCACTGACAACAGTTTTCCTATATGAAATGATGTCCCACCGAGTTCTGAGGTCAATTTTAGTGCAGTGCTTATACAGGAAATCCATCCCATGGAACACTTGAACAGTGTCACTGAACCTAGCAAACACAAGTCTTCATCCCCAACTCCACATAACCTCTACAGTGTACCCATCAAGCAATGTTCCACTTCTGCACGTGTTTCATTCATGCCAAAATTCATTGGAGCACCACTCTAGGTGTGAGGGGCTCCCATTGCTGTTTAATTGGCTTCATCCATTTCGTCCCTTTCTGTTGTGCCCCACATCTGGTCTATTGTCCTGTTCTCATCCAACCTTACCACATTTCTTACACTGTGGCCAATGACAATCCCACCCTATGTGGCCCTAACATCCACAGTGGTAACACTTAATGTCAGTGGAAAAAATACTCTTATCTTGGATTCAAATTACTGTATGCTGTAAAGACAATACTGTGCCTACAGCTGCAGCTAAATGCTTCTAATTCCCTCTGCTCCGCTTCTTGTATCACTGTCCATTAACTCATAGGTATTGACACTGAGTGCAGTGAAGGTAGTGATTGTGTCTTCTGATGGTGTACTTCACATATGACCAAAATCTCTTTGGATTTTCTGCCATGTTTGAAGACAGTGTTTCATTGTGGAATTTATTAAAAGCATGTCACATTGAAGTTTGCACTAAATTTTGAGCTTCAATAAAACATCACCAATCACAGAGGTTTTGTGACCTATTTTGTGTGCCAAGGGGTGATCAGGTCCATCCCTTATTAATCTATATGGTATATATCTCTCAATTGCCATCAATACTATTTCTTTAAATTTAAGCCGTATCTGATATGTGCTTACATAGTTAGTTTGGAAGAAGAGGAGACTGTCTTTTAGGAAGGCATTGGGTGAATTTTTTTCTGCTTTTTGAGTAGATATATTATGTATTTATTTTTGGTGGATCTGGATGACATGAAATTCAGCCTCACTACAACAGGGTTCTGCAAATAATCCTTGTATTTATCATGATGCTACCTGTTTTCTCGGGATTATTAATTCCTAAGAGGTCAAGAAAATTTTCGCAACATTTATAGTTAGAATGGGGTCGTGAATTAATTGTTCAAAATGACTTTCAGATAAAGCATTTAGTACAATTTCAATTGGTATTTAGTGGGTACCACCCAATTTAAAGATGTATTTTCACTAGCGAATCAAGGGTAGATTAAAATCACTACCAACTAGAATTGTATCAGTGGGGTATCTGTTTGAAATAATACTGAAGTTTTCTTTGAACTGTTTAGCAACTGTGTCATCTGAGTCAAGGATTCAGTAGAAGGAAATAATTATTAATTTATTCCAGTTGTCAAAGTATAACCTCCACCCATACTAGCTCATAGGACTATCTACTTCAATTTCACTACAAGGTAAACTACTTCAAACAGCAACAAACACTCCACCATCCACCACCAACTGCATTTATTCAATTTTATCATTTCTAAACATTGTTACATCATTTGTAAAAATTTCAGCTGATTTCATATCTGGCATTAGCTAACTATCAGTACCTATAACAAACTGAGCTTCAATGCTTCCTATGAGTGTTTGGAACTGTGATTATTTCCCAACACAGCGATAACAATTTATGACTATAATTCCAATTGTTACTAGGTCTACAATCACCCTGTGTTTGAAGTGCAGCCTTTGAGACTGAGGCCCTTTTTGTATTTTCCACCCAGTCCACTCCGCACATCTCCTGCTACCTTCATAGCTACCTCCTCTGTGTAATGGATCCATGACCTCTTAAGCAGAGCCTGATACCCCATTATCCTACTGTACGAGGCAAGGGATTTGCAGCCTACATGGTCGCAGAACTGTCAGTCTTTCGTTCAGACACTCCACTTGACTTTGTATCAAAGGTCCGTAGTTGGTCCTGTTTATGGTGCTACAGATGGTGAGCTGTGCCTTCAGCTCACAAAAAAGACTGACAGTCTTTACTACTACAAATAGCCACTGGAAACCAGAGAGAATCTCTTCCAATCCAAAGTCAGATGCATCATTAGTACCAACATTAACCACCCCCTGCAGGTGGCTACTCCCTTTGCTCTTTATGGTTTCTGGAAAGACCGGTTATACATCTAGAATGACTTCCCCCCAGTATATACCCCCCACCCCACCCAAGAGTGTATGCTGGACTTTTTCCTGTCCTTGGCAGCTATAGCCCTAAGCTGCCCCATTACACACTTAACACCGGAACTGCCAACTACCAGTAATCTCACCCATCAAGAATGCCCAGATCTTGCAGGCTTGAGAGACTTCTTCTTAAATAGGGGAACTGACTTCATATGACGCATAATCATTCCCAGCCATAGGTAGAGCATCAAACATGTTTGTCAGGTGAACTGGAGAGGCTTTTTTTCAATCACTGCCCCCCCCCCCTCCCCCGCTGCCTCCCCCGAAAGTGTTTTACTGACCTATCACACTAGGGGACAGTCACAGACACACAGGATATGCTGGACATTCCTTGGATCCCTATGTCCTGCATTATGGCCAAAGCCAGCATTGCCTGGAACTATGAGCAGTGTGTCATCCCTGGACCCTAACACAGCTATCACAGTTCCTATCCATACTAAAGACGGCAGAACACTGAACATATTTGTTTTTGCGCATTCCTTCTCATTATAGGTAACTTACCAGGGTTTAAGCTTGAAGTAACCACCTTACATTGTGCTGTTCTCAACACTTGACACACACTGTTTATGTTCAGTATACTCCAAACGCCTTGTTCTTGTTGAAAGTCAGGGATATTTTTGCCTCATACACCTGTGGTAAACTGTGTGAACAAATAATTAGTAGAATATCTAGCAAAATGTAGATCAGCAACAATTAAAAGTTGCAGTTTTACCACCTCACGAATCTGCTATAATCTGGCATTAAATGTCTGTCATAAATAAGTAAATATGGTGGATAGTTGTGAGCGCTTTCTTGCTGTTGGTAGTCTAAAATGCCCATCCAAATAGTGGTAAGAATTAGGGCACAGTCACCATCATTGAGTTTTACACAGGAATAGTGGATATTGTCTTGGATGTGTTGAAAGAAATAGCAATGTGATGAAGATGACAACAAAAAATTCATAAGCATCAAATAATTGTCATGGTATGAATGGTGAACAGAAAAAAATGCTATTTAAAGTTTCATTTTACAAGTGTAGACACAACTGCAGGGAATGTGGATATCGAAAAGGGAACAAATGTGTTCACCATTTAGCAGAGATGCGAGTCGCAGATAGGCACGACATAAAGACTTGTCACAAATAAAGATTTTGGCAAGTACACCTTCATCAAAAATAGACTACACACACACACACACACACACACACACACACACACACACACACACACACACACACACACATCACACACATGACTACAGTCTCAGGCAACTATGGCCTGAGACTGCAGTCTTGTGTGTGTGTGTGTGTGTGTGTGTGTGTGTGTGTGGTCTATTTTTGACGAAGGCATACTGGCCGAAAGCTTTATTTGTGACAGTCTGTTTGTTGTGCCTATCTGCGACTCAGCATCTCAGCTATATGGTGAGAGGCAACATTCCTTTTCATAATATTGTTGCATTTCGCCCTGGACTTTCCATTGTTCAAACAAATATGTTCATATTATAAATGAGACAGCATGAAACACGGACAAGTGTGAGTAGGACTCACTTTCTGAGGGTGCCATACAAACTTAATAATGTGTGTAGATAATAATAATAATAATAATAATAATAATAATAATAATAATAACTGCATGTGGCTCAATGGCTTGGTGCAAGTCTCTATTAGTCCCTATTTGGTGACTTGCGTGCCCCTGACCTATCCCAGTCATCCAGCAGGCAAAAGTGGACCCATAGTTTAATGAGAAATCTGTACCCCAGGTTGTTTCAGGTGACAGAAGACTGAAAAATCTGTGGTTCAACTGAGACAATATCCCACAATGTATCAGTTTCCAGACAAGTGCTTTGCCACTAGACCACCAGACCCAACATGTATATAGATAGTTCATCTACAGGTTCTGAGTTGCAAGTATCAGTGTATGTGACATGCATGGCCCTATCTTTTGTTTGTATTGACTTTGAAACTTAAATTATTTATATCAAAAGACCGCAGTATTTGACATAAATTTCAAGTTGATACCTCTAGCCATTCTTGTAGAATAGATGTCCTAACAGATGGATAGACAGACAAATGGACAATAAATGGTAGAAAAACTATTTTTTATGTGGTACCATACATATGACATAAATTGCTTTATCTTTTCATTGGATTAACTTAGAAGCTTAACTTTATTATACTGCCCAAGGGACTGTAGACCTTAGTATGTGACATAAATTTCAGTTTGGTACCTCTAAACTTTTGTGAGAGAAAGGAGTCCTAACATTTGGACAGACAGATTGACGGACATACAAGAAAGTGATCCTAAGGGTTCTGCTTTTAGCAACTGAGGTGCAGAGCCCCAATGAGAAATCTTTGTAAATAAAAGAATAAATCTTTGAAAATAAAAGAACAAATTGAATCAAGTTGTAGGAATTGTATATTTGTGAGAGGAGAGGGAGCAAGTGGGATGAAAGCAGTGTGTGGAAGCAAGAGACATTAAATGTCAATAAATTGTAATTATTTGGATAGCTATTTCTTAATGTTGTAAGTGTATAGTAAAATTAAAATAATGATATAATCATTTAAAAGCCGTGTAATTTTATGTTTTATATCTATTCCTTTTTTTATTCAAATGTACATACAGTTTTATAATTTTCACCTTAATTGTACACAGATAAAAATAATTCTTCCAGAGATGAATCAACTGAGTCTTGAATATAAGACATTGGTTTATGCTGTGCATATCCCTGTAAATGGACTTATTTTATTGTAAATGCTATTTAATAAAACATTTGTTTTTGTACAGATGGGAAAGCAGACAATGGGAACACCGTGTCACACGTGGCATCTTCAATCTGAGACAAAACTCTATCGCCTGCAGACTCCATCTTCACCACTTTTTAGACCAGTTCACCACGATATCATCGGTTTGGATGAATTTGCTATGGGCACTAATGCAATAGTTGCTGTCATATCATACACTGTAAGTTGGTAAATAATTCTACACATTAGCCATAGCAGGTTTCTATGTGTAGCAAATTGTATATTTATAACAGATAATTTTAACCAGAAATATTCAAACTGATCCTTATTTCAGATAGAGCAAAGGATTTACATGCATCAGTGTTTGATTTCTAGGATCAGTGATTTAATAATGAATAAATGTTACTGTGTATTCACATAATACAATGTGGAGTACTGTTGCTGACAACTATATTAGATAACATTAACATTATTTTGAATCCTCAGAAGAACAATGTCCATGTAGGAAATTTGCATGGGCAGTCTTTCCACATAAGTTATTATTGAGCTTTGACCAAATGGCTTATAAAGATGCATTGACTCATCCAACTTGAATAGAGGACTTTAAGAGAATATGAAGGTATATGTCTGGGATAGCAAGAACTGATGCTATTTTAATAATTTCAGAGTGTCTCAAATACTTGTATTCAAATGGAATGTGACTGGTAGGTGTAAAATTTTACTTTGAAAACTAACATTTACTATTGTTGTTGTTGTTGTTGTGGTCTTGATTCCTGAGACTGGTTTGATGCAGCTCTCCATGCTACTCTATCCTGTGCAAGCACCTTCATCTCCCAGTACCTACTGCAACCTACATCCTTCTGAATCTGCTTAGTGGTCTCTTGGTCTCCCTCTACGATTTTTACCCTCCACGCTGCCCTCCAATACTAAATTGGTAATCCCTCGATGACTCCTTCCTCTAGTCAAGTTGTGCCACAAACTTCTCTTCTCTCCAATCCTATTCATTATTTCCTCATTAGTTACATGATCTACCCACCTAATCTTCAACATTCTTCTGTAGCACCACATTTCGAAAGCTTCTATTCTCTTCTTGTACAAACTATTTATCGTCCATGTTTCACTTCTGTACATGGCTACACTCCATACAAATACTTTCAGAAACGACTTCCTGACACTTAAATCTATACTCGATGTTAACAAATATTTCTTCTTCAGAAACACTTTCCTTGCCATTGCCAGTCTACATTTTATATCCTCTCTACTTCGACCATCTTCAGTTATTTTGCTCCCCAAATAGGAATATTCCTTTACTACTTTAAGTGTCTCATTTCCTAATCTAAAAGCCTCAACATCACCCGACTTAATTCGACTACATTCCATTATCCTCGTTTTGCTTTTGTTGATGTCCATCTTATATCCTCATTTCAAGACACTGTCCATTCCGTTCACCTGCTCTTCCAAGTCCTTTGCTGTCTCTGACAGAATTATAAAGTCATCGGCGAACCTCAAAGTTTTTATTTCTTCTCCCTGGATTCTAATACCTACTCCAAAATTTTCTTTTGTTTCGTTTGCTGCTTGCTCAATATACAGATTGAACAACATCGGGGAGAGGCTACAACCCTGTCTCACTCCCTTCCCAAAAACTGCTTCCCTTTCATGTTCCTTGACTCTTACAGCTGCCGTCTGGTTTCTGTACAAATTGTAAATAGCCTTTCGCTCCCTGTATTTTACCCCTGCCACCTTTAGAATTTGAAAGAGAGTATTCCAGTCAACATTGTCAAATGCTTTTTCTAAGTCTACAAATGCTAGAAACATAGGTTTGCCTTTGCTTAATCTTTCTTCTAAGATAAGTCGTAAGGTCAGTATCGCCTCACTTTTTCCAACATTTCTACGGAATCCAACCTGATCTTCCCTGAGGTTGGCTTCTACCAGCTTTTCCATTCGTCTGTAAAGAATTCGCGTTAATATTTTGAAGCTGTGACTTATTAAACTGATAGTTCGGTAATTTTCACACCTATCAACACCTGCTTTCTTTGGGATTGGAATTATTATATTCTTCTTGAAGTCTGAGGGTATTTCACCTGTCTCGTACATCTTGCTCACCAGATGGTAGAGTTTTGTCAGGAATGGTTCTCCCAAGGCTGTCAGTAGTTCTAATGGCATGTTGTCTACTCCCAGGGCTTTTACTAGAGCTATTAAATAAATATTTCTCCTGACCAGTGTTCAGTGGGCTGGTAGAATTGACATATGGTGCAGTTAATAGTCCTCCACTCAGCTACCACTGGACTCTACAGACTTCAAAGTAAAAACCAGATGTTATAAGGCCAGGAGAGTATGAGTTTCACAATTTCATTATCCAATGCTAGTGAGAAATGAAAAGATGAATGTTAATCCATTGTATAGAATTGCAGTTAGAAAGCATTTGTTTGAAAATTTTCAGTGAGTGATATCAGGCTGCTACTTTAGTATAAATTCTGACAGTTTCTCAACCACGTTGGAATGTGAATCTGGACTCTTATCTTGTGCAGGCACTGCTCTTACCAACAGAGTCAAGCAAATGTGCATCAATAAGCCTCACAGGAAAGGGTCTGGTTCGGAGTCCCCCTCTGACAAGTGGTATTAATCTGTCAGGAAGTTTCACATCGTCATTCACTGTGCCACAGAGTGCAATATTCATTGTGAAGGTTAAGCTGTTACCTGTCGTGTCATTTCTTGTAGTAGTGCTAATTCTGCGGGGTAAGCTGGAAAATCTTAGTGATTTGTGAAAACACTTAGAAATATACTGGCAGGTTAAAGCATTTAGGTAGGCTGGGAAACAACCCTCAGTACCTCACTAGTGAAGAGAATTTCCTACAAAAGTCAAGGGTCTAAGTTAGAGTCCTGATCTAGGACACAATTGTTATTTGACAAGGACTCCTTCAACAGTAACACTCTACTGTATAGTAAATGTTTAACTCTGGAAGCTGGTTTAACTATTGCAACGAAATTTGGAAGTGAGATAAATGCGGCATGCATGGTCGTCTTGCTGCAATTTTATAGACACATTCTTACCATTTGCTTAATGGTTACGTATAACAAAAATTCTAGGTTCAGAGTAGTATATTAAACAAACCAGAAAATGATTTAAATATGTACAATCATTGAGCTATCAGCTTCATGCAATAGAGCAAAATTATCAGTGTGGCACTTTCAGACAGGAAATGAAGTCAGGTATGTATAATGTAGTGTAATGTTCAATCAAATTAAAATCAGAACAGAATGCAGGGCGATCTCTCACTCACATGCTATGGCACAAAGCCATTGGCTCTCTGTTTGCATCACACTTTTTTTGTAAACAGGTCCCCATTAACCAGGAAACAAGGTTTTTCGCTAGATTATGAGGGCACCTGCAACACAAATGTCTCCCAGAAAAACCAAAAAGGGTTTTAACAATGTACTAGATGGTACAACGTTCAATAAAATTGGGGATGATGATCAAATATCTTTTAAGAGTTTATACTGGAATTCTTTTGATCACATATTGCTTTTGTTTTTGACGTTGTCCATAGTTGAGGAGTGTGCTGTACACATGGCTAGTAGTTTTATATTAACATTTTACAAACAATTACAAATTTGTTTTCATAACAAAAATGCTGAATTTGTAGCTCACAGTGTTTCCAAAATGCCAAATGTCTAGCTCACTGAGTTTCCAGTTAAGTCAGATGTGAAGTACATAAGACAATAATTTGGCTTGTGAGACATACGAACTACAACATTTACAGTTATGGATTAGTAAAAGAAGTGTGTAATTCTTCACACATTAAAATTTCAGAAAAAATGACATTTGAGAATGTACAATAATGATAGACCATTGATTTTATACCAGATAAGTGAGCGAGATTAAACCAAAATTGAAAATCTCAAAGGCAGCTGAGGTTTAGTACTCCAGTGATATGGACTGTAGACAGGACTGGTTTAAGGTAATATGGTGTCTGAGGCACTGAATAAATGCATGGCTCCTGTTCAGCAGTGTTGTATCACTTAAAAAAAATTAGAGGCTGGATTAACCCTCGAGCGGGCGTACCTATGTATAAAGTGCGCCAACCACAAATACCAATGTCTTGTACTGTTCCGTTGTTGTTTTACAAGCCTTTACTCAGTCCTTCTTCTTTGCTTCAGCTAGCACTATGATAAGTTGTACTGTCACACATCCAAGTGCGCAACAGTAACATAAAATAAACAGTGACTAAAGTGAGAAAAAATTTACAGTTCATGCAAGAAAATGAACCAGATTCTGAGCTACCCACAATGAGGCAGTTGTCAAAGAAATAATTAGCAATCGAATATGAAGTTTGCTGGGATCTGATGCAACAGCACTTTTTAATGC
Organism: Schistocerca gregaria; assembly: GCF_023897955.1. Taxonomy (NCBI): domain Eukaryota; kingdom Metazoa; phylum Arthropoda; class Insecta; order Orthoptera; family Acrididae; genus Schistocerca; species Schistocerca gregaria. The sequence goes on from NC_064921.1 coordinate 302,810,143, forward strand.
TTTGAGTGGGTCATTACTGTGGGGTAACATTTCTGTGTGGCAACAGAGTGCTATGTGTGTTTATTTTAATACTGTTTAATGGAACAGAGATTTAGCTAATATATGAAAGTTTGTTTTATCGTTGTTTAAGTAAACTAAGATTAAACTGTGATTTTGCTCATACATGTTTACTCTGGTAACATAAAGACAACTATTCTTTACATGTGTATGAAATATGTCCCACACCTACTCATGTTATAAAAAATGGTGTGCTTGCTCGCTCAAGGGTTAATAAAAAAAATAGTGGAAAGCTAGGATGTTGGTTTTAGTGCTTCATGTTGTATATAGTCGCTCCTGACTTGAGTACAGTGCACAGAACATTCTTGCAACCATGTGAAACTATCAGAAATGTCCTTCTTTGGGATGTTGTTGAACTTGTGTGTCATATTCACACCTTCTTTGGTGTCTCTAAACTGTCAGAGACATGTTCTGTACTTCCTTGTTTTGTAGTAGGTTTGTAATAACAACACAGTCTTGTCACCTAAAATGATTTTTTTCCAGGAATGAATTGTCTGCATTTTTCATTCCAGTCAAATCACAGAAGGTGCCCACACATTTTTGCTTTTGTTCAGGATACAAGATGTGTGAGGCAAACTTGGCACTCACTCACTTTCTGTCTTTTTCAAAATCTTATGGGGAGCAAAATAACTGATGATGGTCGAAGTAGAGAGGATATAAAATGTAGACTGGCAATGGCAAGGAAAGCATTTCTGAAGAAGAGAATTTTGTTAACATCGAATATAGATTTATGTATCAGGAAGTCGTTTCTGAAAGTATTTGTTTGGAGTGTAGCCATGTATGGAAGTGAAACATGGACGATAACTAGTTTGGACAAGAAGAGAATAGAAGCTTTTGAAATGTGGTGCTACAGAAGAATGCTGAAGATAAGGTGGATAGATCACGTAACTAATGAGGGGGTATTGAATAGGATTGGGGAGAAGAGAAGTTTGTGGCACAGCTTGACTAGAAGAAGGGATCGGTTGGTAGGACATGTTTTGAGGCATCAAGGGATCACAAATTTAGCATTGGAGGGCAGCGTGGAGGGTAAAAATCGTAGAGGGAGACCAAGAGACCACTAAGCAGATTCAGAAGGATGTAGGTTGCAGTAGGTACTGGGAGATGAAGAAGTTTGCACAGGATAGAGTAGCATGGAGAGCTGCATCAAGCCAGTCTCGGGACTGAGGACAGCAACAACAACAACAACAACATGGATAGTGTCTTGAACTCTTGGTTTAGAGGTGCTCAGTTTGTTGCTCTATTGTGATTTGTGACACGATGACATTGACACAATAGAGCCGCCCATCCAGTTCTTAGCATTGTCTTCTCGCAACTGACTGGTCAAATGCACATCTGTTGTTTACAGTTGTTAGTTTAGGCACCGGCTGTGGTGGCCGAGAGGTTCTAGGTGCTTCAGTCTGGAACCGCGTGACTGCTACGGTCGCAGGTTCGAATCCCGCCTCAGGCATGGAAGTGTGTGATGTCCTTAGGTTAGTTAGGTTTAAGTAGTTCTAAGTTCTAGGGGACTGATCACCTCAGATGTTAAGTCCCATAGTGCTCAGAGCCATTTGAAGCATTAGTTTAAGCTGCCATCGTAGTTGCTGCATCAATCTCACTTATACATCTGAAATAAAATCAGTCTCAGAACTTCTCCGTGGACGGTGTATGCACTCACATCTTTTTAAATATATTGTTTTACTTTCACACGTTTGAGGGATAATATTGAGGTGTAGTAAGCTCCTCTTGCTGTAGTTCACTACTTAAATATTTTTGTTTTGTTTTTGAAAACATTGGAAAACCCAGGATGGAATAAGGCACAGACAGGCACAGCAGGAAGACTGCTAAACAAGTAAGCTTTCAGCCAGAGGGCCACCTCCTGAATTAGACAACATGCATACACACATTCATGCAAACCCAACTGACATACATGACCACAGTCTCTGGCTGCTGAGGCTGGATTGCGAGGAACAGCGGGTGATGGGAGAAGCAGTCTGCGTGGTTGTGGTAAGGAGGAGTCTGGGGCTGGGAGGGAGAGATAACAGGGTGGGGATGGGGTCAGTAGAGTGCTGTTTTTGGGAGCAGGTTAGGGCAGCTAGGTGCAGTTGGGAGGTTAGACAGAGCGCAAGGGGAAGGGAGGGGGGGGAGGGGGAGGAGTGGAAAAGGAGAGAAGTAAAAAGACTGTGGATGTATTGGTGGAATGGTGGAATAGAAGGCTGTGTAGCACTGGAGTGGGAATAGGGAAGGCAATAACGAAGGTCAGAGTCAGGAGGGTTAAGTGAATGTAGGATAAATTGCATGGAGAGTTCCCACCTGCACAATTCAGAAAAGCTGGTGTTGATAGGAAGGTGGGAACTCTCTCTGGTATACATTCTACACTCCTGTAACCCTTCTGGCCTCAAACTTCATTAGTTGCTGTCCTTCACTCACCTATCCCCTTCCCTTTTCGTGCTCCAGCTCTACACAGCCTTCTATTCCACCAATGCATCTACAGTCTATTGGTGTCTCTCAATTCTGCCCCCCCCCCCCCCCTCCCCAATATCCACTCGTCCCCTCCCTTCTGCCTTCTGTCTAACTTCCCGACTGCACCTAGCTGCCTTACCCCCTCTCTACCTCATCCCTGTATGCTCCCACGAGCAGCACTCTACTTCCCCCACCTCTACCCTGATATCCATCCCTTTCTCCACCCCAGCCACTTTCTTACCTCCACCATCCAGATTGCTTGTCACATTATGCACTGTTGCTCAGAGCCTGGTCTCGGCAGCCAGAGACAGGGGTCAGGCTTGTGCGAGATGCTTTTTTGTGAATGTGTGGGTATGTTTTCTAAATCAGGAGGAGGCCTTTTGGCTGAAAGCTTACTTTTTTAGCAGTCCTTCTGTTGTGCCTATCTGTGACAGCATCTCCACTATATGGTGAGTAGCAATCTAGTCTTTTCATAATAGTGAATTTTTTTCATTAAATTTATAATGCATATGCAGTAAAATGACTAAATTCTTATCATGCATTTTCGTTGAACTTCATTATTCACAGTGTAATTTACAGTCTACTAACGATGATAGTACCTTTAGGTCACATGAAAAATATTATTTAAAGAAATATTCATTATCTGCGATAAGTATAAATTACGTGGATGTCAGAATTCAATAATATTAAAAAATGGTTTGTTTCCAGTGTGGAATAAGTTGTTTGAAAGCTCTTATTTCCCTCTTTCAAGCAAAGATCTTACTTTTTCTGAAAAAGTAATATTTCAGAAGTTATTTGTATGTAAAGGTTATGTGTTTCAGAATGTCCCGATCTTAAAATGTATTTCTTTTCAGAATTCAGTGCCATAGTTTCATATCACTGGTTTTTCTGTTTCTGAAAATGTATTCTCTCCCTAAAATAACCTTTTAGATTGCTAATTATTCAAATTAGAAGCATTCAGCCAGTTCAGACACTATGTTTTATTTGGTCAGTCTGTGTCTGGTAATTGAAATGCTAACTTCTATGTCAGTAAGTCGTGTTTGGACAATTGGAGTGTATAGTTACTATGTGGCAGTCTGGTAGTGAGTCTCCAACATATACAGTTATTCTGTAGATAATTGCCGCTTGTTGAATTTTGAAACTTTTTCAAGTAGCTGTAGCTTAATGACATATGTTAAAATATTGAGGCTCCTATAGTTTACAAAGCTGATCACACTAAACTGTATTATAGTAAGTGTGAAGAGAAATGACAAAAAAATTATCAAGAGTTACATGTATCTTTAGTTCATCATACAAGAAGATAGAAACTGCATGTGACTTTACAAGGTAGTGGCATACCCACAGGTCGGTAAGTTACAGTGTCTAATAAAGTTTTATTTCACTAATTCAGCATGTTACGTACTTTAAGTTTTGAGCCTTCCCAACATAGTGACCATTAATGAAGACTTTCAAACTACTCATCACACTTGAGTCGTTACCCTGAATCCACATAGCAAGAAAAAACCCTGTTTAGACAACCAACTCTTGTTAGTTTTGTTGTGAATTATGAAACTGAAACTATTTTGAGATTACGTGACAGATGGGTTTGGCTATGATTGCTAATTCTCAGTACCTTTTGCACATTATTGGTTTGTTCAAATTGATATTGAATTAATACATATGTATGGTTTGGGAGGGAGATCAGTGTGATTGAACATTTTTATAATTTTTTACCTCTTAGAATAATAAAATCAAGATATGCAGCTGTTTCATTCACAGAGTAATACGCTGGAAGAGCAGCTAGTTTCATGTGCTAAAACTAATGACTGACTAATTGTTACTTAGTATGTGATCTTTTAAAAGCTTCAAGATGATGTGACTTACCAAACAAAAGTGCTGGCAGGTTGATAGACACACAAACATACACACAAAATTCGAGCTTTCGCAACCGACGGTTGCTTCGTCTTCGCCGGTTGCGAAAGCTCGAATTTTGTGTGTATGTTTGTGTGTCTATCGACCTGCCAGTGCTTTTGTTTGGTAAGTCACATCGCCTTTGTTTTTAGATGTATTTTTCCCACGTGGAATGTTTCCCTCTCTCTCTCTCTCTCTCTCTCTCTCTCTCTCTCTCTCTCTCTGTATATATTAAAAACAAAGATTCCAAGACTTACCAAGCGGGAAAGCGCCGGCAGACAGGCACATGAACAAAACACACAAACACACACACAGAATTACGAGCTTTCGCAACTGGCAGTTGCTTCGTCAGGAAAGAGGGAAGGAGAGGGAAAAATGAAAGGATGTGGGTTTTAAGGGAGAGGGTAAGGAGTCATTCCAATCCCGGGAGCGGAAAGACTTCCCTTAGGGGAAAAAAAGGACAGGTGTACACTCGCACACACACACACACACACATATCCATCCGCACATACACAGACACAAGCAGACATAGGCCTTTAAATATGTCTGCTTGTGTCTGTGTATGTGCGGATGGATATGTGTGTGTGTGTGTGCGCGAGTGTACACCTGTCCTTTTTTCCCCTAAGGGAAGTCTTTCCGCTCCTGGGATTGGAATGACTCCTTACCCTCTCCCTTAAAACCCACATCCTTTCATTTTTCCCTCTCCTTCCCTCTTTCCTGACGAAGCAACTGCCAGTTGCGAAAGCTCGTAATTCTGTGTGTGTGTTTGTGTGTTTTGTTCATGTGCCTGTCTGCCGGCGCTTTCCCGCTTGGTAAGTCTTGGAATCTTTGTTTTTAATATTTTTTTCTCATGTGGAAGTTTCTTTCTATTTTATTTACATTATATATATATATATATATATATATCTGTGTGTGTGTGTGTGTGTGTGTGTGTGTGTGTGTGTGTGTGTGTGTGTGTGTGTGCGTGCGTGCGCTCGAGTATATACCTATCCTTTTTTCCCCCTATGGTAAGTCTTTCCGCTCTGGGGATTGGAATGACTCCTTACCCTTTCCCTTAAAACCCACATCCTTTCATCTTTCCTTCGCCTTCCCTCTTTCCTGACGAAGCAACCACCGGTTGCGAAAGCTCGAAATTTTGTGTGTGTGTTTGTATGTTATTTTATTGTGCCTGTCTGCCGGCGCTTTCCCGCTTGGTAAGTCTTGGAATCTTTGTTTTTAATATGTTTTTCCCATGTGGAAGATATGTGTGTCCATTTGTCTGATAGTTTCCATTTTCCAGAGAAATCGCTGCTCTGAGTATTGTACCTACACTGTAAAACTTTTCGTTTCCAGGGGTACGATATGGAAGATGCTATGATTATTAACAAATCATCATATGAAAGAGGTCTATGCCATGGATCAATTTACAAATCTGATTTTATTGAATTACCAACAGTAAGTTGTTTTTCATTTCCTTAGTGATAACATAACAGTGCATACTGTTACTTACTGAGTTTTTAATTTATTGTACTTATAGCTTTCTTTTAATACTGATCTTTCATACAACCAAGTGTGAAATAAAGGCCATGGCTGTTAATGCAAAGAAAATTGTTGGGTTTTAACTGTATCATAATGTATACAGATTTATCAGAAAGGTTAAAATGACAGAAAAAAATTATTTTTGAGAGTTTCCCTGTGGCTCGATATGCACCATATGATTTATTTCAAATTAAGCTCTCCTTTTTTCCCATTTATTACAAAATGTTCATTAGCATAGTTTACCCGTTAGTTCTATTTTTTTTATTGTGAAATATTTTCTGCACACTCCGGACCTTTAAAGTAGAGGAACTTTCAATCTTCGTATCCCATTTGTTTCCTTATTTCCTACTTCTCAGTACTTCCAGATGATAGACCTTATAAAAATTCTTGACATTTAATGAAGTACTTTCACTGGCATATATGACTCCACCAAGTGTCAACAGCCTCTGTAAGATGGATGGGTGTATGGAAATCCCGGGCACCCTCATGCCCTTGAAATGAGAATTTTTTCTAAAGACAGAAGAACCTATTGGAGGTCATTGGCATAGGATGCAGAAGGTAAGGGGAAACCACTGGATTAAACTGGCAAAACTCTTCGTGGAATGACTGTTCCTCAGAATAAATATTCCAAAATAATATGCCCACAATTGCACTTCTTGGTGGGCACTATCCCAGGAAAACAGCGTGCTGAGAGGTTAAAGGAGAAGAAGACTGAAATTTCAGGACTGAGGATTGGAACCTGAAATGTGAGAACAATGAATGAGAAAGGTATACTAGAAAATCTGAAGAAGGAAATTATGCAATATATCAAGAGTGTTTTACGACTCAGTGACATATGATGGGAAGGAGAAGGCAGTTGGTTTTGGATAGTATAAGATGATTTACAAGGGAGAAGACTGGAAAAGAGGAGTAGTAGTTGTATAAGAATAATCTGGATAAGAACATATCAAGATAAAAGTGCCTGTCAGTGACAGGGTGATATCGACGAAGATATTGAGTGGCCCAGTGGAAGCCTGATTTGTTCCAGTATGCATACTTACATCAAAAGCAGACGAGGAAGAGTTGGACAACTCACCTTACAGCGGAGATGCTGAGTTGCAGATAGGCACAACAAAAAGACTGTCACAAATAAAGCGTTTGGCCATTAAGGCCTTCGTCAGCCGTAGTTGTACACACACACACACACACACACACACACACACACACACACACACACACACACACTCTGGACAACATATATGAACAAATAGAATAGGCATTTGAAGAAGATGCGAAAGGTCAAATAAGAGCAATGATAAGACAGATTGGGACAGTGTGGTGGGGAGGTGTAGTCATGGAAATGTTGTTGGACATTATGATGTACAAAAGCCCTGGTAATTAGAAGAAGTGGGACTCTGGCAAAACTGAAGAATGAAGATGTTGAGTTCTTTACAAACTGTGTGGAAGAAAACGTGGGAAGAGTGAGTTCGAATTTGGATATATCAGAAGTCGAGGGGGGGGGGGGGGGATGTGGAGATTACCATTAAAGATGTAATGCTAGAAACTTAGGAGACAGAAGGTGCAAAAGCAGAAAAAATAAGGATTAAAAATGAATATATCACACAGAATGTACTAGATAAAACTGATGTGTGGAGAAAGAAAAAATGACTTCAGGAGAAGGAAAAGGAAATATAGAAAACAGTCTACTCAACAGAGAATTGAGGAGGATCACTCACAAACCAAGAGAAGATTGGATGAAGAAGCAATCTGTAGAAATAGAATAATTAAAAAGGCAAGGAAAAATGTACAGAGCTCCAAAGTGAATATCAATGAAAGAACTGTGAAAAAGTAGCAAGCAAGGAATGCTATACAAGCAAAGAAAAATATGAAGAAAACAAAGATGTGTGAAAGCCACACATGCATCTATGATCTGTATGATTATATCATAATTTAATTGGATAGATAAAAAAGGTTGATAGACACACAAACAAACACAAACATACACACAAAATTCAAGCTTTCGCAACCAAAGGTTGCTTCATCAGGAAAGAGGGAAGGAGAGGGAAAGAGGAAAGGATGTGGGTTTTAAGGGAGAGGGTAAGGAGTCATTCCAATCCCGGGAGCGGAAAGACTTACCTTAAGGGGGGAAAAGGACAGGTATACACTTGCGCGCGCGTGCCCACACACACACACACACACACACACACACACACACACACACACACACACACACACCCATCCGCACATACACAGTCACAAGCAGACATTTGTAAAGGCAAATGTGTGTATTCTGCCATCACTTGGTGTGTAGATTTTTTATCTATCCAGATAAATTATTTTGTCAATAATTCAGTGTATGATTGTATCAGTATTACAAAAAGGGTATTTGCTACTCACCACGTAGCGGAGATGCTGAGTCACAGAAACACACAACAAAAAGACTGTGAGAAAGTGAGCTTTCAGGCAACAGGGCCTTCATCAGAAATAGACAATGTACACACATATACTGATGAAAACCCAACTTACACACACATGAACACAGGCCAGCAGCCAAAGACTGTGGTCACGTGTGTGTGTGTGTGTGTGTGTGTGTGTGTTGTGTGAGTGAGTTACATTTGTGTATGCGTCTATGCGTCCTTGTGTTTTGTCTATTTCCAATGAAGCCCTTGTTGACCGAAAACTAAATTTCTGACAGTCCTTTTGTTCTTCCAATCTGCAACTAAGAATCTCCGCTGTAAGGTGGGTAGCAACTATCCTTTTCTATTACATTCCATCCTGGATTTTCCATTGTTTGTTGTATGATTTTATGGCTGATTTTGAAGAATTAGTTTTAGAGGATTAACAAGATTGTGATGAAAATCACTGGAGACTAAGAATAGAAAACTGGGAGGTGGGGAACACTATCCTGGGTCTTAAAGAAAGGGTCAAATACCCTCTGAGACACAGAAGGCCTTAGGAAATGACACTGTAACTAGAGTTACAAATCTGATCAGTAGGATATACAAAACAGGTATTTGGCTTGAAGATCTCCTTAAGACCACAGTGGTTCCCTCCCCAAAGAAATGCAATGCCTGTTAATGTAAAAATTATAGGGCAATTAGTTTTATAAGCCATGTTACTAAGGCTGTGGCCGGAATTGTGCTGAGAAGAATAGGAAGGAAAATAGAGGAGAATGTAGGAGAAGATCAGTTCAGATTTAGAAAAGGCAGAAGGATCAGATATGCGATTGGGTGTCTGAGGATGATGGCAGAAAGATTTTTTGAAGTGAATAGACAAATGTATGTTTGTTTTGTCAACAGCAAGAAAGCATTTGACATAATTGACTGGTGTATTCTGTTGCAGATTCTGAAAGGTACTGATATAGATTGGAAGGATAGAAGGTTGATATAGCAACTCTGTTTGGGACAGAAAGTGGTATTTTAAGTAGAAGGAAATGAAACTGGAGAGAGAGGTATTGAAAGATGTGTGACAAAGGGTTGTTGTGTGTCACCATCACTGCTCAATATGTATGTCGAAAAGCTAATCAATAAGGCCTTGGAAAAATCAAAAGGACTTGTAGTGGGTGGAGAAAGAATAAAAACTGTCAAATACCATGATGATATAATTGTGCTAGCAAAAACAAAGGAACAAATCCAAATAATGATGGAGAATATTTTGTGTGTCTCAAGAGTTTGGAGTGAGACTAACCATTGACAAGACCAAAGTGATGATGATTGGAAAGGACAATGACATGATTAATTCATCATTAGATGGAATGACATTAGAATAGGTTCAGTCATTTCACTGTTTGGGAAGCTGGATAACATCCAATGGAAATTATACAGAGGCAGTGAGGTGCATAATATCCATGGGAAAGAGAGCTTTTGGGAGAGTGAAAGGTTTGGTGCCAGCCAGGAGCATCCCCATGACATTTAGAAAATGTTTTTTGTGGTGTATGACAGACAGCAAGAACAAATATATTTAGAAAATTTCTAAATGTAGTTATGGAGACAAACCAAGAAAGTGACATGAGTCAATAGACTGAGAAATGAGGAGTTGCTGAGCTTGGTAGGAGAGGAGAGGAACTTCATGAGGATGATACAGAAGAGGAAAATATCTTAGATGGGACATACATTATGTAGGAAGTGACTACTACAGAGAATCATGGAGGGAAAAGTAGAAGGAAAAACTGGCCAACCACCCTAATTTGTTTCCTCTAAATCACTTCAGTTGAATGCTGGAATGGTTCCTTAAAATGAACTATGACCCATTAATGTCAGTAGCCTAGTCCATTTCAAGCTTAAACTTCATTTGCAAAAATCTTAATGTTGACAAGGTAAAATGAACACAAATATAAAATCTACAATTAAGGCATACGTAGTAGATTTAGATCGTCGACAAAACCAGAGAGCCAATTGAAAATGCCACGTTTCAAAAGTCTTTCTAGTTAACATTAGGTTCTTGGTTGAAGGGCAGTAGATAAGTCATAATGGAAGGAATAAATAACAAGAGAAGGAAGACAGTTACAAATAGGACTGACAATTATGCCATTGGGCTGGATGAATAAATTTCAAATATAAAATAAGTGACGTGCTTAAAAAAATTAAGCATAATATAAAATAGAGAAATAAAACAAAATACAAAAACAAGTAAATTAGAGTTAAAGTAAGATGAATAGAATTATTGAAAAGGTGACACGAGGATAGCAAGACTTTGATCCATCCTAACCAAATTGTTGAATTATTCTCTTTTTGTATGTTTTTCACAGTCACTTGTAATTTTGTATTTTAAGTTAAATTACTGCTTTTCTATCTCCCACAACAAAACAGTGTTTTAATGGCTTTCCATATTTTTACAGCAAAACTGCTATTTTGAGCTTGATCCAAACCTCATTGGACAGAACACATCACTTGATAGTGATGGTCTTCCTATGCCAGGAACTGTATTAGATGAAGGAAATTATTTATATTGGTAAGACATTTAATTAAATACACTTTGGTAAGGAATTTAGCATGACAATTAGAAATTTTGGGTAGCAATTGTGTTCTATGAAGAATGAGTGAAGGCTGTGATGAACTTTGAGATTCAAATTACAAGTAGCTCTGTTTAACTTTTTGTGATTTACATATCCCACTCAAACAAACATCACAATTTTTGTGTCAACAATTGGTAACTGATACCTGGTACCTCCCTCATTTTGATAAGTTAGTTACTTTTTAGGGTTCCATACCTCAATCAGTAAAAATGGAACTAGAATGAGATTTTCACTCTGCAGCGTAGTGTGCGCTGATATGAAACTTCCTGGCAGATTAAAACTGTGTGCCCGACCGAGATTCGAACTCGGGACCTTTGCCTTTCGCGGGCAAGTGCTCTACCATCTGAGCTACCAAAGCACGACTCACACCCGGTACTCACAGGTTTACTTCTGCCAGTATCTCGTCTTTTACCTTCCAAACTTTACAGAAGCACGGCACAGCGGACACACCAGGAAGCGCGGTGTTGGCCGTCGAATGGCGCTAGCTGCGCAGCATTTGTGCACCGCCGCCGTCAGTGTCAGCCAGTTTGTCGTGGCATATGGAGCTCCATCGCAGTCTTTAACACTGGTAGCATGCTGCGACAGCATGGATGTGAACCGTATGTGCAGTTGACTGACTTTGAGCGAGGGGCGTATAGTGGGCATGTGGGAGGCCGGGTGGACGTACCGCCGAATTGCTCAACACGTGGGGCGTGAGGTCTCCACAGTACATCGATGTTGTCGCCAGTGGTCGGCGGAAGGTGCACGTGCCCGTCGACCTGGGACCGGACCGCAGCGACGCACGGATGCACGCCAAGACCGTAGGATCCTACGCAGTGCCGTAGGGGACCGCACCGCCACTTCCCAGCAAATTAGGGACACTGTTGCTCCTGGGGTAGCGGCGAGGGTCATTCGCAACCGTCTCCATGAAGCTGGGCTACGGTCCCGCACACCGTTAGGCCGTCTTCCGCTCACGCCCCAACATCATGCAGCCCGCCTCCAGTGGTGTCGCGACAGGCGTGAATGGGGGGACGAATGGAGACGTGTCGTCTTCAGCGATGAGAGTCGCTTCTGCCTTGGTGCCAATGATGGTTTATGCGTGTTTGGCACCGTGCAGGTGAGCGCCACAATCAGGACTGCATACGACCGAGGCACACAGGGCCAACACCCGACATCATGGTGTGGGGAGCGATCTCCTACACTGGCCGTACACCTCTGGTGATCGTCGAGGGGACACTGAATAGTGCACGGTACATCCAAACCGTCATCGAACCCATCGTTCTACCATTCCTAGACCGGCAAGGAAACTCGCTGTTCCAAAAGGACAATGCACGTCCGCATGTATCCCGTGCCACCCAACGTGCTCTAGAAGGTGTAAGTCAACTACCCTGGCCAGCAAGATCTCCGGATCTGTCCCCCATTGAGCATGTTTGGGACTGGATGACGTGTCGTTCTCATGCGGTCTGCACCTCTAGCACGAACGCTGGTCCAACGGAGGCGCCAGGTGGAAATGGCATGGCAAGCCGTTCCACAGGACTACATCCAGCATCTCTATGATCGTCTCCATGGGAGAATAGCAGCCTGCATTGCTGCGAAAGGTGGATATACACTGTACTAGTTCCGACATTGTGCATGCTCTGTTGCCTGTGTCTATGTGCCTATGGTTCTGTCAGTGTGATCATGTGATGTATCTGACCCCAGGAATGTGTCAATAAAGTTTCCCCTTCCTGGGACAATGAATTCATGGTGTTCTTATTTCAATTTCCAGGAGTGAATTTTGTTTGACATTTGTTATACATCTCATTGTCTGTCTGCCTTTGCCCGTTTTCTTCAGGAATGGGTAGACGCATTAATTTGAAATTTATGTCACACTAAGGCCCAGGGTCTCTTTGTGGAGTAAAACATTTAATTTTCTACATCAATGCAGGCAAAAGACAGGCCATTTATATCACATATTTTGACACCTTCCCAGTATCAACAATATTGATAACAGGAAAAAATCGGAAACATTTCTGGGTTGCATGAATTATCTGTATACATAATCAAGTATGGGTCAACGGAAGCATCAGATTCCACCCGTCTGCTTTGACCCATGTTGTAAGGGTATTATGGTGTGGCACATCATTGCGGTGCGGAGTTTGAGTTGGTTGTTTTTGTAGTTTAGGTCTAGTTTTCTTGAGATGTAATGTTTTGTGTATTTATTGCGTATTGAATGTGTTTTAATTCATGTAGGGATGCTTGAATATTGAATTTTTGAGGTTATGTGGTTTTGGTTTTGTTTTCCGTAGTTGTAGGTGCTGGTTTTTTTCATATCAGTAGGTATGGTAGACCTATATAGGTCAAGGGAAATGACCAATGTGTATGGAACCCTCAGTGTGTGAGTCTTTCTTGTACTTACAAGGCAACAATTATTGAACTATATGCCAGCTAGCTCCGCTGATGACGAAGAGATTGATGTGATGTATGATGAGATAAAAGAAATTATTCAGATAGTGAAGGGAGATGAAAATTTAATAGTCACGGGTGAATGGGTGACTGGAAGTTGATAGTAGGAAAAGGAAGAGAAGGAATGGGGGTAAGGAATGAAAGAGGAAGCCGCCTGGTAGAATTTTGCACAGAGCATAACTTAATCATAGCTAACACTTGGTTCAAGAATCATGAAAGAAGGTTATATACATGGAGGAGGCTTGGAGATACCAGAAGGTAATGAATGGTTAGACAGAGATTTAGGAACAAGGTTTTAAATTGTAAGACCTTTCCAGGGGCAGATGTGGACTCTGACCACAATTTATTGGTTATGAACTGTAGATTAAAACTGAAGAAACTGCAAAAAGGTGAGAATATAAGGAGATGGGACCTGGATAAACTGACAGAACCAGAGGTTGTAGAGAGTTTCAGGGAGAGTATTAAGGAACGATTGACAAGAATGGGGGAAAGAAATACAGTAGATGAAGAATGGGTAGCTTTGAGAGATGAAATAGTAAAGGCATCAGAGAATCAAGTAAGTAAAAAGATGAGGGCTAGTAGATATCCTTGGGTAACAAAAGAAATACTGAATTTAATTGATGAAGGGAGAAAATATAAAAAGGCAGTTAATGAAGCAGGCAAGAACGAATACAAACGTCTCAATAATGAGATCAACAGGAAGTGCAAAATGGCTAATCGGGGATGGTTAGAGGACAAATGTAAGGATGTAGAGGAATGTATCTCTAAGGGTAAGATAGATACTGACTACAGGAGAATTAAAGAGACATTTGGAGAAAAGAGAACCACTTGTATGAATATCAAGAGCTCAGATGGAAACCCAGTTCTAAGCAAAGAAGGGAAAGCAGAAAGGTGGGAAGAGTATATAGAGTATCTACACAAGGACGATGTACTTGAGGACAATATTATGAAAATGGAAGAGAATGTAGATGAAGATGAAATAGGAGATATGATACTGCGTGAAGAGTTTGACAGAGTACTGAAAGACCTAAGTCGAAACAAGGCTCCGGGAGTAGATAACATTCCATTATAACTACTGATAGCCTTGAGAGAGCCAGCACTGACAAAACTCTACCATCTGGTGAGCAAGATGTATGAGACAGGCGAAATACCCTCAGACTTCAAGAAGAATATAATAATTCCAATCCCAAAGAAAGCAGGTGTTGACAGATGTGAAAATTACCAAACTATCATTTTAATAAGTCACGGCTGCGAAATACTAACATGAATTCTTGACAGGCAAATGGAAAAACTGGTAAAAGCCGACCTCGGGGGCGGTAAATTTGGACTCCGTAGAAATGTAGAAATGTTGGAACATGTGAGGCAATACCGACCCTACGACTTACCCTAGAAGATAGATTAAGGAAAGGCAAATCTACATTTCTAGCATTTGTAGACTTAGCAAAAGCTTTTGACAATGTTGACTGGAATACTATCATCAAAATTCTGAAGGTGGCAGGCATAAAATACAGGAAGCAAAAGGCTATTTACAATTTGTACAGAAACCACATAGCAGTTACAAGAGTCGAGGGGCATGAAAGGGAAGGAGAGGTTGGGAAGGGAGTGAGACAGGGTTGTAGCCTATCCCCAATGTTATTCAATGTGTGTATTGAGCAAGCAGTAAAGGAAAGAAAAGAAAAATTCAGAGTAGGTATTAAAATCCATGGAGAAGAAATAAAAACTTTGAGGTTTGCCGATGACATTGTAATTCTGTCAGAGACAGCAAAGGACTTGGAAGAGCAGTTGAACGGAATGGACAGTATCTTGAAAGGAGGGTATAAGATGAACATCAACTAAAGCAAAACGAGGATAATGGAATGTAGTTTAATTAAATCGGGTGATGCTGAGGGAATATTAACTCCCACCCCCGTTTCTCCACCTTGGAGGATTTCAATGCCCACCATCCACTGTAGGGGAATGTCACTTCAGTGGGTCGGGGTATCCTAATTGACCAACTCATCACGAACTTTGATTTGTATCTCCTCTATGATGTTTCCCTTACCCACTTTAGTGCTGCTCATGGCACCTTTTCCGCTATTGATCTCACGATCTCTTCCCCTGCCCTTGTGGCTTCCCTACATTGGTCATCCCATGATGAAAAGTTGAAATAAGTGGTTCGTGTAATGTTAAAACAACAGCTGATTCCTCAAACTGGGGTGCTATCAAGCACGGGGTCCCACAGGGTTCGGTCTTAGGTCCTTTACTGTTCTTGATATACATTAATGACTTACCATTCCACATTGATGAAGATGCAAAGTTAGTTCTTTTTGCTGATGATACAAGTATAGTAATAACATCCAAAAACCAAGAACTAAGTGATGTAATTGTAAATGATGTTTTTCACAAAATTATTAAGTGGTTCTCAGCAAACGGACTCTCTTTAAATTTTGATAAAACACAGTATATACAGTTCCGTACAGTAAATGGCACAACTCCAGTAATAAATGTAGACTTTGAACAGAAGTCTGTAGCTAAGGTAGAATTTTCAAAATTTTTAGGTGTGTCCATTGATGAGAGGTTAAACTGGAAGCAACACATTGATGGTCTTCTGAAACGTCTGAGTTCAGCTACGTATGCTATTAGGGTTATTGCAAATTTTGGTGATAAAAATCTCAGTAAATTAGCTTACTATGCCTACTTTCATTCACTGCTTTCGTATGGCATCATATTCTCGGGTAATTCATCGTTGAGTAGAAAAGTATTCATTGCACAAAAACGTGTAATCAGAATAATTGCTGGAGCCCACCCACGGTCATCCTGCAGACATCTATTTAAGGATCTAGGGATCCTCACAGTAACCTCACAGTATATATATTCCCTTATGAAATTTGTTGATAATAATCCAACCCAATTCAAAAGTAATAGCAGTGTGCATACCTATAACACCAGGAGAAAGGATGATCTTCACTATGCAGGGTTAAATCTGACTTTGGCACAGAAAGGGGTAAATTATGCTGCCACGAAAGTCTTTGGGCACCTACCAAACAGCGTCAAAAGCCTGACAGATAGCCAACTAACATTTAAAAATAAATTAAAAGAATTTCTAGATGACAACTCCTTCTACTCATTGGCTGAATTTTTAGATATAAACTAAGTTTAAAAAAAAAACTTAATCATTAGTGTCATGCAATATTTTGTGTAATGTAATTTCTTGTACAGACATCTTTTATTAACCTGACACGTTCCACATCATTACGAAGTGTTGTATTCATGATCTATGGAACAAGTACTAATCTAATCTAATCTAATCTCCTTTATGACAGAGACCACTTTCCAGTGACACTATTGTTCCTGTTGCCACCAGGCAGACAGGCCCCCACTTTGGGCATTCCGCAGAACCAATTGGCCTTTATACATGTGTGCTGTCCACTTTGACACCTCCCTCTCGAATTCCATTGATGTAGTCGTGCAAGACATCTCTGCTGCTCTTCTTCATGTTGCTGAAACTGCCACCCCCCGTACCACAGGGCCCCCTTGTCATCAGTCGCTACTGTGGTGGACCAAGGACATCACAGTTGCTGTCCAGGATCGCCAACTTGCGGTGCAGTGATTTAAGCGACACCCTTTCCAGACCAACCTCCTCACTTTTAAGCGTCTCCGTGCTAATGCTCATTACCATATTGAGCGGAGTAAAAAGGAATGCTGGGAGTGCTATGTTTCCTCCCTGGGGACGTGTGCCTCTTTCTCGCAGGTTTGGTCAAAGCTCTGTAGCATTCTGGGCTGCCAGCAACAGTCAACTGTCCAGGAGCTCTGTGCACCAATCCATTGGTCTTTGCGGAACACCTTGTGACACACTTTGTGATGGCATCGTCGTCTGCTTCCAACCCTCTTACCTTTTTCCAGCAGAAACTCAGAGTTAAACAGACCCGCCTCCATTTCATCCCACACCACAATGAGCCTATAATGCACCTTTTGTTGAATGGGAATTGGTGCAGTCTCTTCGCTCTTCACAAGACACAACCATAAGGCCAGATTCCATTCACAATCAGATGATTCAACACTAGGACGTTCCACAGAAGCAACAGCTCCTCAGGGTCTTCAATCACATCTGGCTCACAGGTGCTTTTCCGTCAAAATGGTGAGACAGTGTAGTTATTCCCATTCTTAAGCCTGGGAGAAACCCAATGTCTCTAAACAGCTACCGCCCCATTAGCCCTACAAATGTGCTTTGTAAACTGCTCGAAAGGATAGTCAACTCCCGATTATGTTGTGTACTCAAATCTCAGGGCCTTGTGACATCTGTTGGGCCTCTGGTTACGCCGGCGTTGTACGTTGATGATATCTGCATCTGGTGCAGCTCCCACTTGGTGGCGTTTGCTGAGCACCAGCTCCAAGGTGCCATCCAATGGGCCTCTGCGTGGGCCACTGCC
Source organism: Schistocerca gregaria (assembly GCF_023897955.1). Classification (NCBI taxonomy): domain Eukaryota; kingdom Metazoa; phylum Arthropoda; class Insecta; order Orthoptera; family Acrididae; genus Schistocerca; species Schistocerca gregaria. The sequence continues at coordinate 302,827,873 of NC_064921.1, forward strand.
CATGGCTTCCAATTTTCCCCTCCAAAAGCGTGTTACGCATTTTTGTCATTGACCCACAGTACACTCTAATCCAGAACTTTATTTAGGCAATCAGCTCCTCAATGTCGTAGCACAGTCCCATTTTTTGGGTCTTATTTTTGATAACTAGCTGACAGGGCTGTCCTACATTTGCCACCTAAAGACTACATGCATGCGGAAGCTTAATGCTCTCCACCTCCTGGCCCACACATCTTGGGGTGCAGACTGTTCCACTCTTCTCCATCTTTACCATGCCCTGGTCTTGTCCAGACTCGAATCTGGTGGTCAGGTTTATATCTCAGCAGCTCCTTCCATTTTGAAACTCCTTGACCTTGTCCATCATTGTAGAGTGCATCTGGCTGTTGGTGCCTTTCACCCTAGTCCTTTTGATAGTCTCCTCACAGAATCAAGGATTCCCCCTCCACACATCCGACAGAGCCAGCTCCTTGTTTCTTACACTGTCGCCATTCTCCAGGTCCCCTACGATCCTGTGTACCCGGTGCTCTTTGTCTATGAGGGTTGTCTCACCTGCCCGTGGGTGGGATTGCTAGTTGACATGCATGTAATTACCCTTTGCCAGGATCTCCATCTGCACTCACTGTACTGCACCCTGTGTCTGTTCTCCCATACCCCCGCCTCTCCCTTGGACGGTGCCTAGACCACGGATTAGGACCGATCTCTTCCAGGGTCCTAAGGTCTCTGTTGCTCCTGTGGTTTACCGGCATCTTGTATGTGCCATCCTTGCAGAGCGCCAGGGTGCCACGATCTTTTACACTGATGGTTCTAAGACTGTTTATAAACTGGGATATGCTTTCAAGTCTCCTACTGGCTTAGAGCACCATTTTTTGCCGGGATCATGTAGTATGTTCACAGCAGAGCTTCTAGCCATTCACAGGGCAATCCTTTTTGTTTCTCAGGCCTCCCTCCATAGTGTTTTAATTTGCTCTGACTCCATGAGCAGCCTGCAGGCTATTGATCAATGCTACCGTTGGCGCCCTTTGGTTTCTGCCATCCATGACCTTCCCTCTGCCATTGAGCGTGTCGCCTGTTCAATTGTCTTTCTCTGGGTCCCAAGTCATGTGGGAATCCCAGGGAATGAATTGGCTGACTGTTTAGCTAGAGAAGCAGATACTTACCCCATTTCCTTCCACGATTCCAGCTGCAGATTTGCAAATCTACGTCAAATCTCTCTTTGCCCAACAGTGGAATGCCATCTGGAGCACTACTGCTCATAGTAACAAACTCCCCACAGTCAAAGAGTCTACTGCAGTTTGGGGCACTTCTTTCTGCCCCTCTTGGAAGGAGTCCACTGTTGTATGCCATTTATGTATTGGCCACACCCGGCTCACCCATTGTTTCCTCCTATGTAACGACCCACCCCCACAATGTCGTTGTGCCACCAGACTGACGATAGCTCACGTATTGGGGCATGTCTCCTTCTTTCGACTCTTCGTGCTTAGTATTGTCTTCCTGCTTCCCTAAATTTAATATTATCAGACAATCCATGGATGGTTGACCTAGTTCTCAATTTCCTCTGTGAAAGTAGTTCTTATTTCCAGATAGAAGGTTCTCCTTTAGTCTTGGAGCAGGGGCGGGTTAGTTGTGGTTGAGACTCCTTTTGCAGTCTTCATGGTCTGTGACCCCATGGCCCCCCACTTTTTTTCCAGTTTTTAGATTTGGCCTCACCTTTTATGCTTTTACTGTGTGTGTTTAATGTTCATTCTTTTATAATTTGACTCCTTTGACTGAATCCATCCACTTTTAACAGACACACTTTCTTATGTAATCCACTCCGGAATCGCGGGACTTACGACGCCGCCATTTGGTCCCATACTCTGTCAGTTAATTAGTCAGTCAGTAATCTGTGGCAATACTGAGACCAAACGCTATTGGCAGTGGCTAATTAAGGAAAAGGAAACACACACAACCAGTTACCAATAATTTATTTAAAGAAAAATACAGTAAAATTTTCATTTATGCTTGTGAAACACAACCACCTCTGCAGAATTTACCATGGCAACTTGACCACTTCCAAGTATTTGTTACATTAATAAGACGTTATTACAAATCTACAAAAAATAATTTTAAAAAGTCAAGGAACTCGAATGAAATTTACCCTTTTACAGTAAGAAATGAGATCTTTATAATCAGCTGTTTACCAAATGCATGTTTTTTTTATTAAAAAAGGAAATGTGGTAAATCAGCCATATACAAGCAATATAATCAAGAGATTACTTTTGCTGACTGCCTTGAAATCACCATTTAATTAAAACTCAGACCCTCCAAACGTAATTGAAAAATTACAGTAGTTGGGATACAACATGTGAAAGAGTTAACCACTTCAGCAACAAATCCATTGTAGCTCCCTCTTATCAAAATTGCTTCAGATTCGCTTTGGAATCTTTGCAGGTGGAGATGTATTTCTTTTGGGTATCCATATCAAAAAGGAGTTGTGTCCACAGCCAATAATCCTTATACATATGAACAAGATTGTTTTCTTATGTAAGTGCAGAGCAATCCCTGGTTTCACAGCCAGTAGATTCCAAGAGTAAAGCCACAAAAGTAGAAATGAAACAATGAAATGTAACTCCTTCATTTGAGCTGCTGCATTTAGAAGGGTATCTAATGCTTTTTTCATGACCTGTTTTAGTGCATTCTGTGGTTAGTAAACAACTTTCTACAAAAATTACTTACACCTACAACACAAGTATTATTGAAAAGCTTGCACGTTGTCTTTATTTTATTGTTTGTGAAATATTGTTTAAATAGGACTGGTTCAAATGGCTCTGAGCACTATGGGACTCAACTGCTGTGGTCATCAGTCCCCTCGAACTTAGAACTACTTAAACCTAACTAACCTAAGGACATCACACACATCCATGGCCGAGGCAGGATTTGAACCTGCGACCGTAGTGGTCACGCAGTTCCAGACTGTAGTGCCAGAACTGCATGGCCACTCCGGCTGGCGTTTACATAGGACTGTGGGATCAAGTCACATCCCTAGGGCATATTCACAACAAATACCTCGGAGTGATGAAGCACCAAATTTTTTCCTTGAGCATTCATGTGATATTGTAATCTTCATTGCAGGTTGTGTTGTTAGAACCACCTATTAGGATAACATAATCATTTTTTATGCTTTCAGGTATGCAGCTCGATATGACTTCTTGAATTTTAGATTAAGATTTCATGATTCCACAAACTTCAGCACTTCTAAAATTGAATTGAACAATTTTGGCTGTACCTCCCCAATTACTGTTTTCAACAATATGTACATGTTGTTTTGTGACAGGTGGTGTTCTTCCTGACCCTCTCCCCTCAGCCCTTATCCAACTGTCACTCTCTCCAGCAGAATGTTTATTGTTTCTGGAACTTCTAATTCTAATTACTGGAATTTTAGGATGTGGCCCATCCAACTTAACTTTTTCCAACAAGTATCATTTTTTCGCACTAGAACATTAGCCGTAGTCCTTTTAATACTTGAATTATTTTTGATACCGACCAAGCCACTGGGATACTGTTACTAGAAGAAAGGAGATTAAATTAGAGGAAAGAAGATTGAATTTGTTCACTTTCATGAACCGTCTTTATTTTGTTTTAGTTGATTTCTTCAATTCTGGGAATTTATCGACCCCACCTTGTGGTAGTTCATGCATATTTTGCTTTGACGTTAGAAGCATATTTTCACACTCCAGACAGCAATTGTCTCTTTGTGGACTGTTGATTGCACACTGTACACTTGAAATGCATGCATTAAACTTCAAGAATTCACTTTTGCATTTCTATCTTTTTGGCCGCATCGCTGGAATTTGTTTTAGCAATAAAGTCACTTACAGCTATACACATAGCCATCTTGAAACATTGGCTGAAGGAATAAACAAATGACTGAACTAATACCACTTGCAAAGGAATCTCATATATTTTACTAGAATTTTCAATAGCAAAATTTTTGATCCCATAGAGTCATCTTTCTCATCAAATTCGCTGTGCATGATTCTGAAGTGAACTGTGATTTACCTCCCTTTCTGTATTGTTTTCTTTCCAGTCTCCTGTGTATAATGTATTCTGAAACCAGTGGAGTACCAATATGTGTTGAGTGTGTTCATGCTAGGCTTCTTGAATGCTGTGATAAAAGATAAAATTACAATATGTGTAAATAATTTCAGTGCAGAATGGAATAACATTGTCATGCCCACAGTGGAACACCACAACTACTACTGCAGAGTGTTTTATCACAAATACGTAAAGTTTTTCTGTTCTTTTTGTAATTGTAATCATCATCATCATCATCGGCATCGGCATCCACATTTCCAGATAAAGGGCTCCCTTTTCTGTGTACTATAGTTTTCAGCTATACGCATCCATGTTGCTGCTTCATTTTACTATTTTCATATCCCCACCTGCCGTTAGGCTCTCTCTTCTTTCATTTGTTTGAATCCAACAAAGAACTTCCTTTGTCTATATACCATCTGGTCACTGACTTCATGCCCCATCCACCCCCGTATCATTTTCATTACAGTTATAATTATATCTACCACTCCAGTCTGTTTCCTGTTTCATTTGATTGTTTTTCTGTCTGTCCCAATGATTCCCAACATTTATCTCCAAAACCCCAAGTTTCTGAATGATTTCCACATTAAAAGTTACCACCTCCCTAGGTCGGTGGGTAGCATAGCTTGCTGCTATGCAGAGGATCTACATCTGCATCTACATGGTTCCTCTGCAATTTACACTTAAGTGCCTGGCAGAGGATTCTTTGAACCATTTTCATTCTATTTCTCTTAAATGGCGCATGGGAAAAAGAAACACCTACATCTTTCTGTTCGAGCTTTGATTTCTCTTATTTTATTATGATGATCATTTCTCCCTACATAGGTGGGTGTCAACAAAATATTTTTGCATTTGGAGGAGAAAGTTGGTGATTGAAATTTTGTAAATGTATCTTGCTGCGAAGAAAACCGCCTTTGTTTCAGTGACTGCCACCCCAACTCGCATATCATATTAGTGACACTCTCACCCCTATTGCGCAATTACATGAAATGAGCTATCCTTCTTTGCACTTTTTCGATGTCCTCCGTCAATCCTACCTGGTAAGGATCCCACAGCACACAGCAATATTCCAGCAGATGATGCACAAGTGTAATGTAGGCTGCCTCTTTAGTGGGTTTGTTGCATCTTTTGGGTTTGATTCCCAGTACTGACAAGGATTTTTTCTTGCTGTAAGGACTGGAATGTGGTGCACTCAGCCTTGTGATGGCAGTAATTGATTCATTATTAAGGAGCTATTTGAGTGAGAAGTAGCAGCTACCAGGTGAAGAAAGCCGACAATGGCTGGGAGAATGGTGTGCTGTGCCTGCGCCCCTGCATACTGCATTCTATGACATCATTGGCAGAGGATGACATGGCGGTCAATCGCTCACTGTCAGGGTCAGAACATGGAGCTTTATTTTTTGCCTCATTAAAAGTCCATATCACACAGTCATAATTAATAAAGGATAACATACACTGATTGTAAACTGTCCATTTCAGATACATTAGAAGCTTAGCTTTGAAAGCTCATGTGATCACCCTTACTTCAATATGATTCTTGCTTTTCTCAGGTTGAAAGACTTACTTCCTGTCAAATTATTCAATTTGATTTGGTGTTTCCATATTGTTTTAACACCACTTATCAACTTAATTAGAAAGTATATTACTACGAATGTTTTAGCCATATCCACCAAAAGGGAATCTCTGCTCATTAACTGCTTACTGCATTACTTGAAGGCCAGTAGTTAGCCATCATTCATTATTTGAAAACTGAGATCAAATCATGCAAAGGTAGTTATTGGCCTACAAGCCTACAAATTTAGCCATGCAGCGTCACCTTCCAAGACTCATACCCTTGTTTTTTGTTTGTTACTACTTTCTGTTGTGTGTCTACGTAGATGCACAGTCTCTGCAGCAAGTAGATGATATAGTAATTAATTGACATTATTCTTTGTGTTAGCTGTTATTGTGATTTTCTTACAGTCAGCCCTCTGTTGAAGTTGGCAGTTATCTACACTCTGAACCACCTATCTTGAGAAATGTGTTTTCACCATCACCTCTATTATTCTGACCCTTGTGTCAGAATAATGTATACCAAATCTCCATCATCAATTTGACCTATTTTATCTGTATTATTTAGGCATTTTAGCCATAGCTTTCTTTCCTTGAGACTTTGTTATCAGCTTTTACAAAAGATTTGTACGAAAGTTCTGCTAGAATGTAAATACTTTAGGAATGAAGGAGTACACTCACTAAAGAACAGAAGCATTGAGTTTGCAACTGACACACACAACCCAACATTTCTGTTTTTTGATGAGTGGTTTCCTTTATTCCTGAAGCTTTTAGGAAAAAGATATCTGATCTCTGATGTTTTAATGATTTTTTTTCCAGCTACTATGATGCAGAAGAAGCTACTTACCGCACTGGAAAATGGAAAGGATCAGAACGTGCTTACATTGACAATGTGCGATTGTGTGGTGCTGTTGGATCTTCCAAGAATAAGGCGTGTATTACATTTAGAATTAGGGTAGGTTTTTCCCAGTTGCATTTGTTCAGCCAAAACTTCTCTATCATAAGCTCATATTAAACAAATTATTTGAAAACTGTAGCAAAATATACATTGCTACTTACTGCGAAGGAAACATATTAAGTTGCAGACAGGCACAATTAAGACACTTGCATAAAGCTTTCGCCCACAGCAAAAGAGAAATACACACCATTCATACACACAAGAAAGCACACCTCATGGACACATGGCTGCTATCTCCAGCATCTTGGGCCAGAATATAGCTATCATATAGGATGCAAGCAACAATCTGGAGGGGGCAGGAAAGGGAAAATGTATGAGTGTGTGTGTGGGGAGGGGGGCAAGAGAGAGAGAGAGAGAGAGAGAGAGAGAGAGAGAGAGAGAGAGAGAGAGAGAGACGAACACTCTCTGGCAGTGTGTGCAGGGACTTGAAAGCCAACAGGTGCAGTGTCAGGAGCTTATGGGGCAGGGAAATGAGGAAAAAAGTGAGGCTTGAGAAAAGATGGACGGGTGCATTGGCGCAGGGTGGCAAACAAAGAGGATATTATGCAAGAACAGGGAGGAGATGACAGAACAGAGGAGCTGGAGACTGTTGGGTGGAGGGTGTTGGAATAATATGTTACCATAGGTTGAGGCTGGGATAATAACAGGAACCGAGAATGTGTTGTAAGGATAAATCTCGTCTGCATAGTTCAGAAGAGCTGGTGGTGGAGGGGAGGATCCAGATGGCTTGGGTAGTGAAGCAGCCATTGGAATCAAGCATAAGTTCAGCTGTGTGTTGTGTCACGGAGTGGTCTACTTTGCTCTTGGCCACAATTTGGCAGTAGCCGTATGTGCTGGTGGACAGCTGGTTGGTAGTCACACCAATATAAACAGCTGTACAATGACTGCGGCAGAATTGGTAAATGACATGGTTGCTTTCACAGGTGGCCTGAACCGCGATGGGGAAGGATAAACCTGTGACAGGACTGGAATATTAAGGGTTGAATGGGTGAATTGCGCAGATCTTTCACCAGGGTCTTCCACAGGAATATGATCCTTGTGGCAAGGGGTTGGGATTGGGAGTGGCGTAGGGATGCACTAGGATGTTGCAGGTATTTCTGCCTCCCACCCTCTTTTTCAGCCCTCTGCCAACACACCTGCCCATCTTCCTCCGTTCCCCCCTCCTCTTTCACTCCTTTCCCCTTCTCCCTGCCCCACAACATCCTGATGCTGTGCTTGTTGGCATTCCAGTCCCTCCACACACTGTCAGACAGTGCTTCTCTTTCTACCCACCTGTACAGCACTGGCCCTGCCCCCAACCCCCTTCAAATTGCTGCTTGCATCCCACATGATAGTTGTTACCTATCATCAAGCCATGAAATGAGTGACATCCTACCCAAGATATTCCCACCTTTCCTAAAGAGGTGTTGTGACACCCACCCAATCCCCACAACATCCTAGCCCGTCCCTATGCCACTTCCAATCCCAACCCCTTGCCACAAGGATCATATCCCTATGGAAGACCCAGGTGGAAGACCTGTCCAATCTTCCCACTTAGCACTTCCTACTCCAGTCCTGTCACATGTTTATCCTTCCTCATCAGGGGCTGGGCCACCTGTGAAAGCAGCTATGGCATTTACCATCTCTGCTTTATATATTAATGTGACTAGTAATCAGCTGTCCACAAGGATGTACGGTCACTGCCAAACTAAGGTCAAGAGCAAAGTAGACCACCTTGTGGCACAACATGCAACAGAACATCATGCTTGATTTCAGTGGCTGCTTCTCTACCGAAGCCATCTGGATCCTCCTCTCCACCACCAAATTTTCTGAACTGTGCAGATGGGAGTTATACTTGCAACATGTTCTCCTCTCCTGTAATTATCCTGGCGTCAGTCTGTGGTAATGTACTGTCCACACGCCCTCCACCCAACAGTTCCCACTCCTTCTGTCCTGTCATTTCCTTCCATTTCTTAACTCACTCCCTCTTTGTTTGCTACCCTCTGCAAATACACCCACCCATCTTTCCCCACTCCAATAGCTCTCCCCCTCCCCCTCTTTCTCCCCCTCCCCCCCTCTCCCCCTCCCTCTCCCCTTTGTATGTGAATAGGATGGATGACACAAATCCCGGAATTGTGATTGCCTGATGAAGAAACCAGTGGCAAAACTGCTCCTGATGTGGACAGTGTGTTGCTAGTAAGCCCTGCACACACTTTAAGTGATAAGGATAGTATCAATTATCATGGAGAATGTTTCACACGGTTATCTGGCTTACCCTGTACTGCTAGGCCAAGTGCTTGGTACTGACACGGTGGTTGCCTCGCGCACATGTAGTACATTTCTGGTGCTGTTAGTGCAGTGCAATACTACAATGCTTAAAGTAAAAGCAACAAAGCTTGAACAGTGATCTCAAATTACACAGCACCTGGAGGACTAGAAACATATTGCTGCTGTTTTACGCCTGATGGAAAAACGACCTCTAATCAGGAATGCAGTTTCAGGTTCTTCTACAGGACCTTTTCAGTTTATTCTGAAGATTAATGTATGGCATTTCTTTCAGCTGACGCACCTCTTTCTAAAGTAAATAATCTAGTGTTAAGGAAGTTTCTCTACAAGTATTCAAGTTGTGACACTCTTGAGAGAAAGAACTGTATTCCATAGGGTTACCAACAAACTCTACAACAAATTCAGTCCATATGAGAAAAATGAGGAAATTTGGGTTGTGTTCGGCCAGGGACAGCCAAGAATTCAACGAACGTGCAGGGTTCCGGCACAAGTGCCATAGCTCTTTGGCCTGGCTACACACTTCCCCCACTGCCACACCATGCTGTATGAGCTTGATTTTTTTTGGGGGGGGGGGGGGGGGACCACCTTCAAACACACCGCATTTACATGGAAATGCAGTTGAACAGCATACAGCTTGGTTTCTTATTTCTCAACAACACAGATCACTAAAAAAACAAAATTTCAGTGTTAGTTAATTATTTGTGGTGCACTAAAGATAAAATGTAATACGGACACACAGAGACAATTTCACAGATTTTTTTCCTCAGATTACCACATAATTGTGATTTATTTGGTTTTGAAATAAAAAAAAAAGCTATTCGAAACATTTTATGTGGAAACTCTTCCCAAGGATTAGAGTTTGTGGATAGTTTTAACATAAAGCAATTTGTCTTTTAAATAGGATTTACACTGCAGACCAATTAGTTCCAACCGCTCATTCACATGGGCACTTTCAGCTGAAGCGAAGTGCCAAATGGCTTCAAAAGCAGCTTGGAAACAGATGTTACATTGACATTGACTTCTAAACCTTTATAAAACTATCCCTGTAAATACTATCCTTGTAATTCTTTCAAGGTCACAATGAATTCTTCAAACCTATTTTCCTTTACCAACAGTGAATTTATAGAAATAGACAGTGTTTTTGTCAGAATTTGTCCCTTCCACAATGCCATTCTCTTTTTAACGGATCTCTATCAAATCAGAAAACAGTTATTTCTCACCTTACTGTCAAGATGTATGTAGTCAAGACCATTTAATATGTGAGATCTGCAAGCCATTCTGGATGTTCTTAGTGTCATTCCTGCTTCCTTTTTTCTTCAAAAGTTGAGCAGTAGTGTATTTTAAACTGAAAAATTGTTCGAGGCATGCCTCTTAACCAACATGCTTTGCAGTAACATATAAAGTCTCCATACTCTTTGTCCAATTCCATCAAAAACTATTGCAATCTGCAGTGTAATTATGTGTGTGACCTCAGAAAATTTACTATTCATACCATCAATCTCATCAAGTGCTTAATTCCTGCAATCTTAGCATGAAGTTCTTTTTGATGCATATAACAGTGAATCCCATCTGTCAATCGTAGTTTTTTCTTCTTTCATTGTCAACTAACTCTTTAAATTCTTTCTGCTTGATGTTGTAATGTTGTTCCATAGCAGATATAGCATATTTGCAGTACCTGTTCAGTATGTGACTGTATATTGCACAATCCAACAATGGGAAATCTAAGAGTTGGCCAAAACCTCAAATGTACGGCAGTCTTTTCATTGTGCCTAGGTGTCACTCAGTGTCTCTCGCATATGTGTACCGTATCACATAATAATTATTGAGAATTCTTATCCTCCTCTACTGTCATTCCTATACGTTTTTAAAGACTCGTGATGAAAGATTGTTAGACTACCTCTGGTTTGTGCTAACAGCCACTGGACCTGTGAGCTTCTTTTATACCATGAACACGTAGCAAAGGGTGAATAGCACACACACCACATTTCTGCTGAATTGAAGGAAGTGATGCCTACAGAAAAATGCCGCATAACAAAGCTAAATGAACTGTTCCACTGTATCGAGTAGTACTGAGTGGAACCAGGACATGCTAAGCCTTGGTCCACATGCGGTCCATACATTGGGCTCGCATGCTGTTTGGCATGCCATAGCCAATACTGTGTTAGACGAAGCTTCAGACTCTAGGGGCGGGAAATGCGATGAAATAATTTTGAAGAAATTTTTTTTTACTATTAAGCCAAACCGTGTTGTGGTCGGAAGAGTACTTAATGAAAGAGTGCAAATTCTGTGGGCAAGTGGTGCAAAGTTTGACAACCTTTTACTGTTAATAACAGATGCTGCTAGATGGGTAGATCACGAAACTAATGAGGAGCTATTGAACAGAATTGGAGAGAAGAGTAGTTTGTGGCGAAACTTGACTGGAAAAAGGGACCGGTTGGTAGGGCATGTTATGAGGCATCAAGAGATCACCAATTTATTATTGGAGGGCAGCGTGGAGGGTAAAAATCGTAGAGATGAATACACTAATCAGATTCAGAAGGATGTAGGTTGCAGTAGGTACTGGGAGATCAAGAAGCTTGTACAGGATAGAGTAGCATGGAGAGCTGCATCAAACCAGTCTCAGGACTGAAGACCACAACAGATGCTGCACCATATATGAAGAAGGCAGTGACAAGTCTTGTTATTCTAAAATGATCCGTGTTACATGCATTTCACACAGTTTACATAGACTATGTGAAGAAATTAGAGCATTATATCCTAATGAGGATAAACAGATTTGTAATATGAAAAGTGTGCTCATTAAGTCATTGAGAAAATTTCACATTTTCGAGATGACAAAATCCCAACACACCACTGCCATCCATTCCAGTAATAATGCAGTGGGGAACTTGGCTCACTTCAGTCCAGTGTTACACAGAAAACTTGATAGTTTTGCCTCAGTAATTAATGTAATGGGCGAAGAACGTGAAAATTCCTTGGAAATTCATCGGGAAATGTTGAGTGACACAGTGTAAAAAATGAGTTGACATATATATCTGCTAACTTGTTTCCGTTGCAGCACAATTGACAAACCTGAAAAGAGAGGAGAGATCTTTCTATAAGAAACAGTTCACCATGTTCATGATGTCAAAAGAAAACATAACAGTCTTTAGCAGTCTATAACACAAATGTTACAAAATAAATTTAGATGTGTGTTTGAAAACAATAGGGGGTTCCCAACCATGTGCAAAACAATTAATATGTTAGGTGGCCATCAAGAAGAGGATATTGATATGAGTGCGAGCAATGTTCCCTGCTGTCAATTTGCCACACTGACACCTTGTGACATGGAGTGCTAATTTTACCCAGTGTTTCAGGATAACTGGCAGTCATTTGTAATGTATAACCTGAGAATACATCCCACTGTGTATTGTAATTCCTCAGCAAATAATGAGGGATGTCATAAACTGTGTTCATGAGTACTGCATATTGTTCATATTCACATAAAAACTGAACTATAATTATTTTTTTTTTTACCACATATCTCAAGCACTCTTAAAACATAAAAACTAAATAGCTTTCTGATTTTTGACACCTAAAAATATGAATCCTAGTAAAAAAGAGAGTACATGTACAGTGTTTTCTGCAGACAGTTTTGATGCTATTCAGACGACAGGTGCGCCATGGTGAGTGAGTGAAATTGCTCGGCAGCTGGAAAGGAATTCAAAATTAGAAGTAAGTGGGACAGTACAATTCTTGTCGATAAAGCATCAAAATTGCACACAGATTCACCATAAAGTTCTGACAGTACATGGACCAAATGCAATGTTGCGTCCAGCTGTAGAGAAATGGTACCAACACTTTGACCAAGGTTGCCTGGATGTGGGTAATGCTGATCTTGCACCATGCACCATGTGATTTACATGTTTTTTGGCACTCTGGGGGAAAGAGATTTCCCAATGATTAGGATACTGACTAAGTGCTTCTCGAATGGCTCTGTGACCAAGGAGCAGATTTGTATTGTCAAGGAATTGAACAAACGGTATAATGTTCCAACCATCGCTTACTAAGACTTGGTGACTCACTGAAAAATAGTGCTGTGTATTTGTGTCACTTTGATGTGTAGTGCAGCATTCAGTAAAAGTTACTTCACCTGCCATACTTTTTGAAGTCTCTTGTAATAAACATACAGTGTTGTTAAGACTAATCTTCTTATCCCTATGTAAGTGTAAAAGAAATAGCACTAGCATGACTTTTACGTTTTGTAACTGAGATACTATATCACCCTCAATTTTTACGTGGAGTAGGCATTAGTTTGTATTTATTTGATGTGGTAAGTCTGCATGTGTGTACAAACTGAAGGAGCACTGAACTTGTACCTAAGAGGAGCAGGGTTCAAATCCCCATTCCATTCCTTGGTTACTTATGTTAGTTAAGTAAATACTGGGCTCATTCCTTTGATGAGCCTGAGGCTGATTCTTTGAACTGAGATAGTGCTGTATTATATGACCTCGTTACCAACAAGAAATTAAGCCCCAGCTGTCATTATCTTACATGTGTGTGTCTTTATGGCATCAATCTTGTACTGTCATTTCAAAAAAAATGTCTTCAATATGAATAACATAGCTACTTGGAGAATAATGCTTCCCAATTTTTGCATCTAAAACTGTATAATCCACAATGAATGTAAACTTGAAATCATTGTATCACTTGTACACGTTTCTTTTCCAACATTGTTGTGAATACACACCAGCATACAAACTGACCACCTACAATATTATTATTATTATTATTATTATTATTATTATTATTTTCATCTGGTCTCAGTGAAGTACATAATTAAGAAGTTTTGTAATGCATAATTTATCACTACGATCTCTCCATTCCAAAACTTTGGGAAAAGACTCAATTATGAGACGGAATTTGTGGCTGTACTTATCTTCACGAGGTGAAATTTTTAATATTGGTCATAGGCAAATACAAAATATTATATTTGTTACATTGTGCAGAGATATTGTAGAAGTTCCCAAAGATGAACTGAGAGATAAGTGCGCTAAAGAAGGTATCATAGACATGGAAAACATAATGAAATAGGTAGATGACAATCTGGTCAAATCAGACCTCTTTGTCCTTACATAACACAAAACTTCCAGAGCATATCAGGGCAGGTTTTCTTTTCTTAAAAGTGCAGTCTTATGTCCCAAACCCACTGTACTCTAGTGCGTAAGGCGACAGAAGTCACTAGTGGCAAATGTGGTTAAACTGTGTGTTAATTGCTTTGAGGATCACCCTGTCTGTAGCAGAAACTGCAGCATCTGCTCCCAAGAAAGGAAGCTAGAGGAGCTAAAAACAGTGAAACTCATGCCATATGATGAGGCCAAAAATATCTAGAAGTCCATACAACCTCCCACTTTTAGTACATCTTTTGCTTCAGATAATATGAAGACTATTCTGACAGCCAATGCCTCTACTGCCTGTATTTGTCACTGCAGTTGTATAGGTACCATTATTCTGAAGACAATAGCTCCTCCCCACAACACCAGAAAAGATCACAGTTGCTAACATTGGAGAATTTTTGGCACCTCAAAAGGCAGATTCTGTTAAACAGACCCGCATTGCAACTATCAATGTCACAGTCATTCTTCTGAGGCCTTCTCAAGCAAGCAAACCAATTGGGAAATGACAACTGCAGAACAACACAGGTAGGAATTGGTCAGACAATGTAGACCCCATTCTACCTGATTATTTTAATGTTTTGGCTTTGGAGGCAATGGAATATGAAGCCAGTCCGGGGGTAACCATCTAGCCCTCTATAAGCCTTCATCCATTGTGGGATCCCCACCCCGGCTGCGAAACAGTATGGAAGGAAAGCCTCATCGATTAAATGGCTTCATACTACAGTGGAACATCTATGAGTTCAGGGCGGATGTAGAGGAACTGAAATTATTGGTGCAGAAACATCCCCTATGCTTGTGTTTACAGGAAACACATTTTAAACTTACTGATGCCCTAGTGCTATGGGGTCATATCCTCCGCCACAAGGTCGACCTAACTGGAGAAAGATCCAAGGGAGGTTTATCAATAATTCACACCACTCTTCTGCTTTTTCCATGGTTACTGATGTGCAAGCAGTTGCCATTGAGGTTCATGTGGATCACAGGATCACAATATGCTCTTCATTTATCTCCACAGGAAGCAATAGATTATGAGACTCTTATTTATCATATAGACCTACTCCCCCAACCATTTCTCCTCCTGGGAGACCCAATATCTGTAATGCACTATGGGGCTCAACATTTACATTCCTGTGGGTTTGAGTTTTAGAGAGCCTCATGATGTCACAGGAGCTGTGCATCCTCAAAACAGGCAATCCAACTCATTATAACACTGGTGGTGGTGGTGGTGGTGATGATGATGATGATGATGAGGTCCCATACTCTGAGGAGCGTAGGGGACGATGCGGGAGATCCGCACCGCTGTACTAGGCAAGGTCCGAGCGGAGGTGGTTTGCCATTGTCTTCCTCCGACTGTTAACGAGAATGAATGATGATGATGAAGACGACACAACAACACCCAGTCATCTCGAGGCAGGGAAAATCCCACAGATTCATATTCAACCAAAGACCTGTATTTTTGCTCTGCAGCCCATGTTGATTCTGCTCGGTAGGAGGATACTGATGACCTTTGTTCCAATGATGATTTTCCACTCTGGATCAACATACCACATAGAGCAATCCTTGAAAGGAAGCTGCCATGATGCATGATCAGCAGCAGAGCTAACTGGGTGCTGTTCAGCCAGCTAGCTGTGTTTGAACACTTGACACAGTGTCCAAAAATGGGTGGGCCATATCACACATATGATCCACCATACCGCCAACTTGTCCATCCTGCCGCCAACTTGTCCATCCTGAAATCTTCAGGTCATCTTAGAAGACAGCCTGTACCTTGGTGGACTGATGCATACCAAACAGCAATCTGGGTCTATGGTGGTTTAAATGCCACTCAATAGAAGAAAACTTCACAGACCTCGCAGCATTTTGTGTAGAGAGAACCAAAGCTCAATGATCATTAAACAGAGCAAGAAAAGATTGTGGCAAGTGTACATGAATACAGCATGCTGCAAAACTTGCAAACAGCATCAAAGGAAATCCTCTTCAAATTTTGTGGCGAGAAAATTTTGATAACTCTCCTCAAAACAGGAAAGGACTGAACATGTCCCAGTAGTTACCAAAGCACACATTAGAACTGTGTAGGTAAGACCCTGAAGTGAATGATTAACAGTCATCTGGTCTAAATGCTAGAGACCAGGCAGTTCCTTAACCACTCTAAGTGTGGATTGAGGGGATTTTGACCTCCTGTCGACAACCCTACTCTGCTAGGGGTGGGTATTATGCAGGTGTTCCTATGTAAGCAGCATTGTATAGAGAGATTTTTTTGACATCGATTATGTGTACTATACTACTAGGAGGCACAATACTCTTGTCAGCTTCACCAGTGGGGTTCTCGTGGCGACCTTCCCATATTTATTCGTTCCTTCTTATCCAAGTGATATTAGAAACATGGTGTCTCAGATGATGATACTGAAAACTAAACTTGTCTTCAAAATTCAATACATAAAAATGTGTTGTAGTAATTAAACTATTATAGGTAAATAAATATAAATTGTTCTGCTGCTAGACCTGATGTCACACAGTGTTGGGATAAAACACCAATGTCCTAGGTGTTATAGATGAAGAAGAGTAATGCAGTCCGACAGCATGAGATGAAAATGATACCTGTTCACAAGCATGTCACCTTAAGTACTAGGATGTACTTTATCATCATTTCTGTCAGGAAATCCTACAAAACATTTGCTATCCCCACAGCTTGTTGAGGGTACAAAGACTGTGATATGCTTTGTGTGAATCACAACACTTCCCATTTGATGCAAATTCTAGTCATTACTGAGAGTAGTGTTAATTACTGGTAGTACCAGGTCAGTTATTATTTAGCAATAACTTATTCCACTGCACATTTTTCTGCTGAGCTGCGTTCACCATCCTCTGTTAAAGTGAAGTAGTGGTTCCTTGTAAGATTGCTATATCTTTCAACGGAGAAACAACACAGCCAACCAGTTGCAAATAATTGTTTAATACCTTTACCTAGGTTTCGACATTTCTAAGGCTGTCTTTGTGAGAATGAAAATTTAAAAGCTGTAATGTTGTGTTGTGAAAGGCAGTATTCAAAATTTAGAGCAGACATGCTTAAGTCAACATTTTTAATTTTTGACTTGAGCATATCTGCTGTAATCTTTGACTGTTGCCTTCTCGCATTGTAACTTTACGGCTTTTAAATTTTCATTCTGATGAAGATATCTGTATTGAAACCTAAGTAAATGTATTAAACAATTATTTCCAACCAGTTGGTTGTGCTATTTCTCCATTGAAATTTGTACACAGTTGCTGAAAGATGACAATTTTCAAAACTGTAAGATTACTATATAACTAAATTGTTCAAAGAAATTGACAAGTGAGGTGTTATCGGAATCCTATGAAACATAAGCAGAAATTGTAATGGCATGAAAAGGAAATCACTGCCTGTTGAGAAACAAAAAAATGTGACATTGTTAGTAACTCCCTCTGTTTCATGCTTTCACACATCTCTTTGCCTGAATATCGAACACTAATTTAGATACTGATTCCTATACTTTCCATTATTAAATAGTCCAATTTAACTGGAAGATTTGTGTGAAATTCTGCTTTGTACAGTCAACTTCACTTTGTTGTTTGTATACACTAGGCTATTTGCAGTCACACATGGCCAGATCTTTTTCAGATGTCTGTATATGATGAAATATTAAGCCTTCACATGCTCAGTTTTAGTGATTGCAGACAGCTGTCCACACTTCAATATGTAATTTTTACAAAAAAAATGTCCAAACAGTCACTAGTGAGGCACAATGACATATTGTTTCTGTAAATAACTCTTGTCACATTCCAAATTATTTCCATAAGTATTTTTCTGTTTAATTTCTTCCTTCTTTATCATCATAACTGATAAAAAAAATATTAAAATAAAAGACCACTATGACAAACAGCCATTCTCTTTAAGACTTGTAAAGTACAATACTGAAAAAATGTCCATCTGATATACTTTTTTTGTCTACAATTCAATGTTGTGTTTACCATAAACCACAGAATTGTTGTTCCCATGCAAGGTAAAATTGAAACACAAAGGCAACAGCAACAAGTGTTGGTTTTTCCATATCTCCTCCTCTGTTTCCATTATCAATCATAATTCCCACATACCAAGCTTAAGATAGGAGGCCCCAATGGTATAATTTTTTCTTTAGTTCCTTACAAAGTAGTATCTGCTTCCAAGATTACAGTCATTCATATATATCTGCCAGCTGTATAAAATAATGTCTGATGTATGTGAACACTTCACTGTTACTTCTTATTGCGATGGTTATTGCCGACTTACAGGATGAGGTTTGTCAATGCCCCAGAAAGTGCACATCTGTAACTGATATTTCATGAACTCAAATGGGAATCCTAGGAGGAAAGACGACGTGCTTTGTGTGAAACATTATTGAGAAAACTTAGAGAACAGGCATTTGCAGCTGACTGGAGAATGATTCGACTGCAACTGACATACATTTTGTGTGAGGACTGCAAAGACAATATAAGACAAATTATGACTTGTACAGAAGCATACAGACAGTTGTTTTTCTGTCATTCTATTTGTGAGTGGAACAGTAAAGGAAATGATTAGTAGTGGTACAAAGTATCCTCCGCCATACACTGTATGGTGGCGTGTGTGGTATGTATGTAGATGGAGATGCAGAAGAATGGATGCATTCACATAGGTCAGTCTTTCTGTTTCCTACAAAAATAACAGAAAAACTACATACTTAGTTTAATAACTTAAACTAGTGCACTGTAGAATGATTCATTCATTCATTGCAGCAGTAAGAAATAGGGAGTGAAGTTAGAACTGATATTACAGTGTTGTGATGTGGGGAGTAAGCGTAGCAGTTAGAAAGGAATCTGTGAAAGGAAGACAAGAAGTGCTGGGAGAAGCAGGGAGGGGGGGCATTTAATATTTTCTTCTGCAGTTTCTGACATACTATTATTTTTAAATATTGAAACAACACTCACATCATGTAGATATTGCAGTGCTCTCAAGAATCTACTTTAGTAAATCTAGAATGAGTGCATATTATTAGTTTAACTAGTATGATTCTGGTAGTGTTTTGCGATCCAGTCAATGTACTACAGGATGTCCTGAAAGTAGGTACGAAATTAAAGTGCTACAGGACAAACAAAATTTGATGAAAATGTAATTTTTCCCCCTCTCTTAGAAAAACATTCAGTGCTTCTCCCATATATGTATGAAAAATAATAACCTCCATATGACCACCCAAGGCCGAGCAGCAACAAGCAATGTATTCATTGAAATTCTTGATGATACATTCACAAACATGTGGTGGGAAGCCACAATAACCCTTTCAATTTCATCCATCAATCGGTATATTATTTGCGGCTTGTTCACATACACTTTTGATTCCACAAATTGCCATGCAAAGAGACAATTTTTTGATGAAACTTCTCATTCAGCAGAGCAATCGTTTCAAGTTAAGTGTGACATGTCGCACCATCTTGTTGAAACCAAAAATCTTCATTTTCATCAATAAGAGGGAAAAGCCAATTAGAAAGCATGTTTCGGTAACAGTTGACCTTCACAGTGACGGTAGCTCCCTCATCATTTTCAAAAAAGTTCAGGCCCATTACTCCACTTGCCTAGAATCTTCACCACAGATTTGTGCATTGTGGATACATCTCATCTTCCACAGTCACCCACAGATTTTTGTTACCCCAAATTCTGCAGTTCTGATTACTGATGTTCACAGACATGGAAGTGTGCCTCGTCTAAGGAAATTATTCCTTTTGTGAAGTTCTCATTCTCTGCTTGTCGAGCCGAGACCCATTGAGCAGATCAGTGGCTCTTTTCCAGATCTGCAGGTTTCAACTCCTCTGTATGTTGAATCTTGTGTGGATGCATTTTCAGATTTTTTGAAAGGATTTCATGCAGTGGACTTGGTGATAAATTCAATTGCTAAGCTAGCAAATCGATTTTCTGAAGCTTACAGTCACATTGTCACACACAACAGCAATGTTTTCTTGTGTTCAAACAGAACGGAGTCATCCTGTTTTCTAAACGTTTGAAACAGAACCCGTGGTCTCAAACTTTGGGATCAACTTCCAAACTGATGATTCAGTTGGAGCAGCATTCCATCTGAGTGTCACATGTAATTCACGAATGGTTGCCTTGGAACTTTTGCTGTTTTTGTAATCACTTTTTATTACTTGAATACGTTGCTCAGTTTTCATTTGCTCCAAGATGAAAATAAACAACAATGCTCACCACACAAAAACTATCAGGCTACTAATGGAAAGGATTGCAGGTAGCAAACATGAAAAAACCGTGGCTCCAACCGTCATATGACAAAATGGTGGAAAATTCAAATTCGACTTTACTTCCCGGACACTCGGTACAATAGGGATAACAACTTTATATAACATTTAACCCATGCAGATGGGCAGTTTTTTCCCTTTCATACCATGTTTATTTACATGTGCTTGTCATTGAACTGCTGACCAGGAGAGGTCTCCAATGGTGGTATTGACTTTTTGAATAAAAAGGTGACCAAAGTCATTTCAATAAAGATTTAAAATAAACAATTTCAAAGCACCTGACTAAATTCCAACCCACAACATTCTGCTTATGGGGCCAGTAGCTTAACCACAATGCTGCTCAGCTGGCCTGTTAAATACCCTTTTCCAAAGCTGTAGAGCATCACACAAAAATCTGTTCCCCACCCCTCGCCCCCATGTCGCTTATATGCAAGCAAGGGCACACCAGGGTGAATGGCTGCAGTTTGTGATACATGGGACTGTAACCTACGTCACTGTACTGATAGATTCAAAAAGTCGATCTCACCACTGAGGACCTCTCCTTGTAAGAAGTGTCACTTTAGTCATAGAGTCAGCTATACATATTGTTTCCCATGTGCTCATTTCAGTAATGGAGGACACACTTTTTCATATTTCCAACGTAAACAAACTTAGCTTGCTGATAAGCAAAACATTTTAACATGATGGCGTGAAACAAAGGCACACTGTACTTTCAGTAGTTGCTAAACTTCCATAACACTATGGAAAGTATTGATTACTACTCACTAAACAGAGAAGGCGTTGAGTCACAGACAGGCACAATGAAATAGAATTCTAGAGATATTCATCTTTAAGTTCTTCATCTGAAGCAGAAAACTCGCACTAGTTCCTCCAAGCAAAACTCAAGATGTTGGATTTGTGTGAATGTATTGAGAGTTTTCTTCTTCTGATGGAGGGCTTTGTCCCAAAAACTGAATGTTTATAGCCTTCCTTTTTCCTGTGCCTGTCTGTGACTCAGTGCTTTCTTTGTATGGTGAGTAGCGTTCTGCCCAGTCCATACTGTTGTTATTCCATCCTAGGCTTCAATGGTATTTATTTGTGATCTTTCATTGCCATTTTTCAGCGAGATCCTAGCATTGGAGACAAATTTGCCAGTCGTGCGGGACAAAAGGGAATCTGCAGCCAGTTGTGGCCCACAGAGGACTTGCCATTCACTGAGACAGGAATGGTTCCAGATATTGTGTTTAATCCTCATGGTTTCCCATCTCGAATGACAATTGGTATGTTGAGCTCACATTGATCATTGCAGTGTGTTTCTTGTAATCCAAATGCTTCCATTTTAATATAATGACTACTGCTTTTGTTACTTTGTGGTTTAAAGAAAGTCGTGTATAAGAAAAAGGACAGTCACTCACCGCTTAGAGAAAGTGTCAAAGGAGTGGGTAGGCAAACAAATAAAGTGTTGAACAGTAGATCTAAACTTTTGCAGCTGCATTCTTTATTTGAACAATGCTTGTAGCCAAGACAGCAAGTATATGCATATATAAATTCACTGTGTGGTGAGTAGCAATGTGCCCATTCCATATTGTGGTTATTCTATCCTAGACTCCAGTGGTATTTATATGTGATCAAATGGACTATGTGAGTTAGTACAGTGGTAATAGGATGATAACAATTCGAATCCCCATCAAGGTATAGGTTTTCCATGGTTTCTGTAAATTATTTAAGGCAAATACCAGGATGGTTTCATTGAAAATGATATAGTTGATTCCCTTCATCCATTCCCAATTTGAGCTTATGCTGCAGCTTTACAATAGGCACCTCAGAAGAATGCCTGCTGGGAGGTGAGGGGGGTAGGACAAATGGTAGTGCCCCTCGCTTCCCTCTATCCCTAGCTACCCACGGTATGTGTTATTTCTCATTCGAAAGTATTGCTGTACTAATAGGTTTGATTGTTGGCCTTTTTGTTCACTATTTCTGGTCCTCCATTTTTCTTTATTATTATTATTATTATTATTATTATTATTATTATTATCATCTTATTTATTTATTTATTTGTTTGGGGGGGGGGGGGGGGGGGGGGGAGGCAGCAGTAGTGTCAAAGGGAAGAAATAAATGAGGAAATTCTACCATTAGTAATATTTCAACTGAACACAACTGAACTTTTATTGCTACAGATTTATTCATTTCGTCAGTTACATACAAAATAACAGCATTAATAAACCATTTATACAGCAGCCATTGATATCATGTTCACAGAGATAAAAAGTTTTATCTTTAGTATTGCGAAGTCTTAATGTATTCATGTCAATTTAACTGAAGTCAGTTACAGTTACAATGTTGGGGTCTTTGAATTTATGAAAAATGCTTAGTATTCTGCTCTAGAGAATATCACAGTGCACACTGAACTAGTTGCTGAGTTCCTATCAGGTGCATTCTTTATAGCAGTGACAACAGTGACCTCATTTTGACAATACATGAAACCCTTATCTTCTTCGCATCCTGCCTTTTACAAATTCGAAAGTGAGAGGTTAAAACCCCATGCAGACCTAGTACTTTTTGTCACTTATTGCTCCTTTCACCGAAAACAATGATTTGCATGTTTGAAAACTAAAAATGGGTATGGTCTACCACTTCAATAGAATCCTACATTGTTGAGGACTGCAGCGTTCAAACTGGCCATCGCATTGAGGATCACCTTTGTACATGTATGCTTACATTGCCAAACTGTCTCCCAACTTTGTTGGTTGGTGTAGTTGTTTTGAGGGATTTGCGTTGAATTATTCCAGAAGAGTGAAGGTGGCTCAGTGAGAGGGCTGAGGTAGGGATTGGGTTAGGCTGAGACGAGAGGCAGGTGTACATGATGAAGGGTGGGAAATAAGAAGGAATGCATGGAGGGTTAAAGGAGCTGCAGGAGTAGAGGGGTTGAATGGTGGGAGTGATAGGGGGAGTGAAGGGATTGTGGGTGTGTAAGTTAAGTTTCTACGAGTGAAAACAGCTTTGTAGAATGAGTGGTTGTATTCCTCCATACCATTGTTTGTTTCATCCTGAATTTTCAAATTTGCTATTGGGATGACTGGGTAAACAGGAACAGGGAGATTAAACTGCTAAAGAAAATTTTTTGATTGCAGTCACACATTAAAAGGAGTCATAATTCTCTTCCAAAAAAAGATGGTGGTATGATGAAATCATGTGTAAAGCAAGCTTCTGAAGTATATAGTTGCTATAAAATGAGTAAATGTATTTTTATAAAAGTCTTCATTTGCTTCCTTAGGTGTCAGCAGACATCAGCCAATTGAGGTATATGTCGAAAGATAACGAATATAAGGGAGACGACAACCACTTCTCATACAATGGAAGTATTGCAGGAGAAAGGTGTTTACTTCAATAGCTCAGCTTTGGAAATAATTGTTATAAAATAGATTTGGTTACAGTGAAAATGCCACATGCTTGTGGGCAGATGGATATTGGAAAAAGAAATGTTCAGCAGTAGATGTGGCTTGTGCATAGGATATGCTGACTAACTTGCAAGTTTCGTCTAGTGTTTTAGAGGCTTGACTACTAACAAGATAGTTCTGAGAATATATGACTACAGATGTCCAGTCAGTGAATATGCTGTTGAACTTCAACAGCTCTGGGTGCTTCTTTTCTGTACAAATCATCAGCATCCTCATTGCCAGATTTGTGAATTGTTATTTATTAAGTTCATTCATAATGTGCATAATCCAAATCATTTGATTCAGATGCAGGAGATGTATCAAGAATTTGTTAAGATCTCCACGACAAATGGAGTACAATTTACAATAATAACAGTATCTTAATTATAATACAATTTTTATAGGAAAAAAATCTAATGCCAATTTAAACCTTGCTCAAATTAGCAGTTCAACCTATGTGAATTCTTATACGAAGTAGAATAATTTTTCCCATAGGATCTTATGCCTGAGGGGCATACAGCTGTTAAGGTTTTACACACTGCCAAGAAGTGGTTGTGCCAATGCCCAGTTCCCAAGTCGAACAGGTTGAATTTGGACAGATTAGTAGATCTGCCTGGCCCTCATCTTCAGTCACTCACTTTTGTGACCAGCAGGTGTGGTATCTCGCAGAGTTGAAATTCCCTTCCACAACTGGATGGCTGCATTTTCATGTAGAAGTAGATTGTCTCAGTATTTTCTTACATGTCAACAGGTTATCCTGCAACTAATGGAGCTGGCCTTCTGTCGATTTCAATGATGCAGATGGAATAACCAGACACTAAGACCTGAGTGGAAAAAGAAAGGGGGGGGGGGTTATAGTGATCAGTGACGCGAGTCCAGTCCATCTCATGGGTGACTGAATGTGCTCCAGTGTTTACTGCTTGACTATTGTTTAGTTTCAGGGCTTGAGAGGCTGATACTTTCATGCAAAGATTGCAGACTGACAGGTGTTCTTGCATAGTCTTTAGGTGTAGTTTCTCCACCCTGCCCTGTTAACAGGATATTGTTACACCTCCTTTGCAGTGACGTCATGGTGCTGAATTAGGTATTCCTGATGCTCTCTCTCACACAGTTTTTGGCAGTGTACTCCTTGCTTGTGTGTGTTCTAGGGTCCCTAATTGTGTATGTTCATTATGCAGTCATTGTGTTCTGGACAAGCGTCTTGATGTTGTTCTAGACAGCTCAGAAAATTATATTTTCTGCTGTAATACTATTTTGCTGTGCAACATTCTTTAGAAATTTCATTTGGAATTTTGTATTCAGATCTCCTCCTTACTGACTTAATTACATGTTCACATCTTCATAATCAATTTTTTCTCTATTTAAAGCTAATTCCATAAAGCATAATCACTTTCATATAATTCCTTAATCTATAACACTAATTCCCAGATTAATCCTTACCTTTATTTATTAAAGCATGAAGCTGTGATGTGACTTAATTACTCCATATTACTTCTTTTTATATTACCAACCCAGGCAATAGGTAACTGATGCACAGGTAATTCTGGGTGTCATCCATCTCCTCTGCGATGCTATAAATTTATTTAATGAGTGAAGGGTATTTGGGTTTAAATTATCATTCAAAAAGGTTAAGCTCTGAACTGACAGTATCTCCAATGCTTCTCTACCCAAAACAGCAAAGAGTTTGTCAATTTGATCATTGCCACACCTGTAATCATGGTTGGAAGGTGGGAGGTTATTCCGGCTATATCGCAAACAATACCATTTGTTAGGTTGCCCCTGCCCCTTGTTTCTAGTGGAGTCATATCCTGCAGCTTCCCAATCTCGTAACTATTTAGAATTACACTTTCCATTGTGAAGATTGAAGAAAGCCATTGTGTGCCCATTTTCTGAAAATACGGTTTAGGGTGTTAACATGTCCCTCTGACATCTGTCGCTTCATGTCCCCCAGGAACGCTGTCATTCCTGTGGTCAGTAGGCACTTCACTGGTTCATATCCTACCCACTTTCCTACTGCGCCCCATTTATCTGATTAGCGGTGTACAATAAATAAAACATTGATACTGGACATTTAAGCATACTATTGGAAAACATACCTACACATGCAACCTTGCACCATCCATACTGGCTTCAACTACTGACTTGTGATAAACCAGTACCAAGCTGCCTTTATTTGGATCTGTTATGTACCTTAACTTTTTTGTAAAATCCTCTTGTGCTCTCCACAGTCTGGTTAGGAAAAGCTGCAATGGCAGAAGTGTGGAGTTCAGTTGCACATTTATTGCATGGAAGTCAACTTGCTGCAATGTAGTTGCTTCTGACCTTGCATCATTTATACTGTCTGTTAAAACCTGTAACAATCTGTCAATGGCTGTTTGCCCATTCAGTGTATACAGTTGGTTGTGTACTGTTTTGAGATGGCTGTTTATGGTCTGCTTGTGTGCTTCACACATACATAAATTGTGTTGCTAACTCCCAATACCATCCTTGTATTATTCAGTACAGCCTGTTCCATGTTTACCAATTGTTTGTTATGCTATTCTACCGTTGCCTTAGTAGTGGCTGCATCTTTTGCACGTGGCCAACTGTGTTGTGTAAATTTTGTCCACTGTCCCGAACACTGATCTCAACAGTTTTCCCACCTGCCTTTTTCTATCCTCTATTTCTCCGAACTAGTGCTCTTGTCCCCCAGTCAATCACCTGTTTAGCTTCTCCTTCAGTTTCTCGTAAGAAAGTTATAATCTGTGGTATTCTTCCTGAACTTCTGCCAGAATTCCATTTTTCACACATCTGCCTCAATTCTATGTAAGTGTCATCCAACTCTCACACCTCGTTTCTCATTTTTCACACATGACTCAACATTTAGAAATAGTGAGTTGAACCTTTTTGATACATTGATTTGCTTGTGGATGGAAAGGACAAGTGCAAAATTTTTGGATGTGAAGCAGGAGACATAACTGCCATAAAACTGACATAAAATTTGTATGCTGATCTGTAATTATAGTATCAGGAATGGCAGTTGTTAATATCCAATTGTTAACCACCATGTTTGCCACTGTGCTAGCTCAGAGGTCCAGAATTGCTATGATTGCTAAAACTGGGGAAAGTGATCTTTTATTTCAGAAGGTAGCAGGGGTAAAATACAGACTATTTAACAATGTGTATGGAAACCAGATGAGATTTAAAAAATTGAGGGGCATGAAAGGGGACAGTGGCTGAGAAGGGAGTGAGACAGGATTGTAACATATCAGAATGTTATTCAGTCTGCATACTGAGCAAGCTATGAAGGAAACCAAAGAAAAATTTGGAGTAGGAATTAAAGTCCATGGAGAAGAAATTAAAACTTTGAGGTTTGCCAATGACCTTGTAATTCTCTCTGAGACAACAAAGGACTTGAAAGAGCAGTTGAACAGAATGGACAGGGCCTTGAAAGATGAACATCAACAACTGCAAAACAAAGGTGATGGTGAGGGAACTAGATTACAAAACAAGACACTTAAAGTAGTAGATGAGTTTTGCCACTTGGGCGGCAAATTAACTGATGATGATGGTCAAATTAGAGAGGGTGTAAAAAGTAGACTGGCAATGGCCAGAAGAGCATTTCTAAAGAAGAGAAGTTTGTTAACACTGAATATAGATTTAAGTGTCAGGAAGTCCTTTCTGAAAGTATTTGCATGGAGTGTAGCCATAGTGAAACATGGATGAAAACGCATTTGCACAAGAAGAAAATGGAGGCTTTTGAAATGTGCTGCTACAGAATAATTCTGAAGATCAGATGGACAGAACATGTAATTAATGAGGTGGTATTGAATAGAATTGGGAAGAAAAGAAATGTGTGATACAACTGACTAGAAGAAGGGATTGGTTGA
Organism: Schistocerca gregaria; assembly: GCF_023897955.1. NCBI lineage: Eukaryota > Metazoa > Arthropoda > Insecta > Orthoptera > Acrididae > Schistocerca > Schistocerca gregaria. The sequence goes on from NC_064921.1 coordinate 302,855,435, forward strand.
TAGGACACATTCTGAGATATCAAGAGATCACCAATTTACTAGTGGAGGAAAGTGTGTGTATGTGGGGGGGACTACAAATCATAGAGGGAGATGGAGATAAAAAGATGAATACAGTAAGCAGATCCAGTGTGCAGAGGATGTAATTGTTTAGAGATGAAGTGGCTTGCACAGGGTAGAGTAGCATGGAGAGCTGCAACAAACCAGTCTTCGGACAGAACATCACAACAACATATTTATTTCCAGCTATTGCCATATTATATGGTCCAAAGATGTCCAAACCAAGAATTTCAAAAGATCTCAACATTCACAGCAATCTTTGCAATGGAATATACCGATAACTAAGATCTGTTCTTTGCACACATGGTGCACAGTCTTTCACATACTGTTCAACATTTTGTTTTCTGCTTCTTCACCAAACTTCTCAGCTTTGCACCAGTCTTGTTATACGTCCACTATGACTTGCCAATTGTTGCTCATGTGCCTGTCATAATACTTCGTTTCTAAATAATATCGGAGCCACCTCGTGTGGTTCACATTTTATACTTCCACATAGCAAACCATCACGTGTCTCAAACTGTGGCTGTGATCTAAATGTCCGACAGTCTCCATAGGCTGCCACTCTGACAAGCTTTTACCTGGTGCATGCAGAAGTCCAAAGTGCCTAGTGTGTTCCTGTTTGTATGCTCGTCCCCAGGTCTGTATACCACTTCTTAATTAAACTCACTTAGCTTCAATGTCCCCTGTGTTAACCTACTGGAAGAGTCTTCGAGTCCCAACAGCCACTTAGGGGAAACGTGATCCTTAACTACCTTAAACATTTGTCCTTATAACACCTAAAGTAGATAATATCATAAATAATAGCCAGCACTTCATTTTCTGTAAAACAAACCAGTTTATTGTTTTACAACCATCTAGATCGCTCCCACATGAACACAATGTGCTCCCTACAAAACTTCATTCTCTGTTGTGGAATAGTTATGTTTTGCTGTGTTCAACTTCTTCAATGCGTAAGCCATTGGATGTATCCTAGTATCCACAATTCGAGTCAAAACAACCTTGTTGTATTGCTTGCATCACACAGCAGGATGAACTCTTGCTCAAAGTTAGGAAATGTCGACACAGGACTTGGATATGGAGGCATGTTTCAATTTCTCAAATGCCATTTGTTTCACTTTCTCAAATACAGCCTTACATTTCACTGACCAATCAAATTTCACCCCTGTTATCAATAAACAATTCAAAGACTCAGCAATTTGTGCTAAATCCATCTAAAATTTTCTATAATAATTACAGAAACCTGAGAATGACTGTACCTGTTTCATAGTCTATAGTGGAACAGAGTCACGAACCCCTGATAGCCATGGATCAGTTTTTACTCTTTCCAGACTAAGTACATGCCCATGATAGTTTACTTCTGTTAGAGCAAAGTGGTGCTTAATGACATAGAATGTTAGACATGCTGCCTGCAGTCTTCTAAAAACTACTTCCATCCTTCTCATATGTTCTTGCATATCCTTTAAAAATACAATTATGTCTTGAAGGGAGACAATATATATTTTAGGTTTCAGTCCCAGAATTACTCCATCTAAGAGTCTGTGGAAAGCATCTGAAGCATTCTTCAGTCCAAACAGCATCCTACAATACTGGCAAAGCCCTCATGGTGTGGTAAAGTCTGTCTTCGGCTGGTCTTCTGGAACTACTTCAAATTGGTGTTGGCTGCTCTTCAGATCCGTAATTGAGAAGTATCTACACTGACTGAATGTGTTGAGGTTTCTGTAATGTTAGAGTCATGGAATATGCTTCAGTGATAACCTGTCTGTTGAGGTAATGATAATTGCAATAGAACTTACATTTCTTGGTATCAACTAATGATTTTGCGGGCAAAATCACAACACTCACAGTGCAGGAACTATCACCATTTTCAGTGATTGCATCAGCTAACTGCTTGTCAATGAATTCCTCCATCAGTGTTTGTAAATGCTTTAGTGCCCTGTATGTCATCCTATACACAACAGTGTTGCTTGCTGTCAGTATTTTATGTTGGTTATAGTTGTCACTGGTAAAGAACCCATCAGATTGAACAAATCCATGAATTTGAACACTAACTGCAGAATAGCAAATAGCGTGCTTGTAGCAATGGTCCTCACTCAGCCTATCAGTATTGCCTTCCTTTAAGATACTCAGACTGACAACCTTTAGGCCTTTGGTAGACTATCCTCATCCATGCAAAAATTGTCCACACTTCTGGGAACAATAAATACTCCATCTGTAATGCATACTATACTCCTATCAAATTCCTCATTGTAGTCCAGTAGTTCTACCAAGCACAATTCACTTGGTAGGTCCATACCTGTGCTAATCCGGATCAGTTTTCCTGTACCTGCTGGCATGTAATTTAATCTTTAGCATACCTGTACACTGTTTAGCTGGCAACACCTTCGTGACAGGTGTATCTTGCGATGTTGTTTCACTAACAGCTCTCTAACACCCCACCCCCCTACTCCCTCCTCCATCCTCCAACCCCCGGAAAAAAAGTTTCACCGAGCTTGATCATATGCCATGAAATATTATAACATGATTTTTATCCTGACTATCAGATCTGAGAATTGCACGTTACCCCATACCACAATGTGGCACACACTTCCATATGCACCTTAAAACTCTCGGCCTAATGCTGTAGGTGAGCAGTGTTGCTCTCAATGAGTCCACCTCATTGTTACACACTTGTCGCAACACACACTGAGGTAACAAAACCATGGGATAGAGGTAAGCATATATACAGATGGTGGTACTATTGCGTATACAAAGTATGAAAGGACTGAGCTATCATTTGCATTCAGATGATTCATATGAAAAGATATCCATCGTGATTATAGTCGCACAACAGGAATTAACAGATTTTGAATATGGAACAGCATTTGGAGCTAGATGCGAGGGAAATTCCATTTTGGAAATCGTTAAGGAATTTAATATTCCAATATCCACAGTGTCAAGAGTGTGCTGAGAATACCAGATTTCAGGCATTACCTGTCACCACGGACAGCGTAGTGGTCGACGCCTTCACTTAATGACCGAGAGCAGCAGCATTTGCTTAGAGTTATCAGTGCTAACAGACAAGCAGTTCTGCATGAAACAATTGCAGACATCAATTGGGATGTATGATAAACATATATGTTAGGACAGTGTGGCGAAATTTGTCGTTAACAGGTAGTGGCAGCAGATGAACAGCACGAGTGCCTTTGCTAACAGCACAATATCACCTGCAGTGCCTCTCCTGGGCTCATGATCACATTGATTGGTCCCTAGATGACTAGAAAACTGTGGCCTTGTAAGACGAGTCCTAATTTCAGTTGGTAAGAGCTAATGATAGGGTTCAAATGCGGCGCAGACCCTACAAGCCACGGACCCAGATTGTCAACAAGGCAGTGTGCAAGCTGGTGGTGGCTACATAATGGTTTGGGCAGTGTTTATGTGGACTGGGCTGGTTTATTGGCTAGAAATTGTTATGATCAGCTTCTTGCAGACAATTTGCAGCCATTTGTGGACATCTGTTTTTCCAAACAACAATGGAATTTTTATGGATAACAAAGTGCCCTGTCACAGAGCTACAACTATTCACGATTGGTTTGAAAAATTTTCTGGGCGATTCAAGCAAATGATCTGGCCACCGAGATCGCCCGGCATGAATTCTGTAGAACACTTACGGGACGTAATCGAGAGGTCAGTTTGTGCACAAAATCCTGCACCAGCAACACTTTCGCAATTATGGACGGCAGCAGGGCTCAGTGTTTGTGCGGGGCACTTCCAACGACTTCTTAAATCCGTGCCACATCGAGTTGCTGCACTCGCTGGGCAAAAGGAGGTCAACACAATATTATGAGGTATCCCACGATTTTTGTCACCTTAGTATGTACTGTGGAGACTGAAGCCTCTTCCTATCCAAGAGGGTCAAACTAAAAACACATATACACCTGTATCCACCAAGACTTCATGTTCCTCATTATTTACTTTGCCAAGCAAGCAACAGTCTGTCTCTGCACACATACTTGCAGTGTACCATTTTATTGGGAATGACATTCAACAGTTACGGCACTCCCAACAAATGCTTCCTTTGATCCTTTTTATTTTGCTTCCTATTCCTGCGTCACATGCACTGTGGTCAACCTCGCCATGCTTGAAACACTGCAGCTAGTGGCATTGCTTCATTACACAGCCCATCTGTCCACATCTGTAACAACTCACATGAGGTGAGAAGACACCACGGTCACTTTGTTTCTAAGTCACAATATAGATCTCTTCCAGCTGTGCGGAAATCTTGATAGCCAAGGACAAATCACTAGGATTTTCCATTATGTTCACTAAGGCCTTGGTGTCCCCTCCCTGGGATTCTCTCTCCCCACTCATGATTTGTAACACTTCCAGTACCTTCAGCAACTCCTCATTAACACAGTTTTGCTTTACTTCATCCTGGATAAAGTAATGAGGTTACTAGGGCATGACTCTTGTGCAACTCTTCAGAATTTCAATGGTGTCGCTTAAAGTCATTGCATACATTTCTGGTTGCAGCCTAACATCTATTATTAATTATGCTATATAACAAATAAGAATGCATTGCACCAATTCTATATCAACAATCAAAACAATTACACTAATATTTCTGATGTATCATGGCCCAGTGGGACTCACTACACTGTACTGCTGTTGTTTGTGGCCAAACCTTCTGCAAATATCACAAGTTACTGACAATAGTACAATGAATTCAAGCCCCTACAAATTACAGTATTGGCACTTAGTTGGCCTTAAATGTTCCTCTCGGCTGTTGCCCTGGAACCGTGACAGATCTGCAGGTTCCTGTTGTCCAAATAGTGCCACCCTGAGATTCATATGCTTATCTTGTCAACATTGCCTCAAAATAAAAGAAAAAAAGAAACAGGTCACCAAAAATTGGTCACTCACTGCACCACATAATGACAGATGCCAATGATGAGTTCTGATGTGCAGCAGTGGTTCATCTGTACTGCCAGAAGCTGACAAACACTTTCGGCTCCAAATTGTAGGGATTCACTGGATGTGAACAAGGGATCAGGATGGTCGAGTGGAGAGGTAGTGGTGAGGAACTGTGTCATGCTAAAAGTGTCAATGAGATAGCATTAAATTGACCTCCATTTATTGCTGAGATTTTACAGTGATTCAGTCTCTTCCGTGGTGTGGCCTGGTAGCAGCCATACTGCGTCTGCATTGCAGGAAAGTGCTGATTGACATGTCAGTGCCTTCTGTGAAAACTGTGGTCATAACCATTGGTGTTACCTGCGGTCAGGTTGGCAACATTAAGAGGTCATCCTGCAACTAACGGAGCTGGGTTTCCATTGGTATCAGTGATGCAGATGGAATGAGCAGACTGTGAGCCATGAGTGGAAGGAAGGGGAGGATTATATAGTAGTGGACAATGCGATTACCTTATACAGATGACCAAATGTGCTCCATTTCTTCAAGTGCATAATGTTTGTTGCTGGACTAATGTTTAGTTTCAGAACTTTAGAGCATTCTTTTTTACACTAGGTTTGTAGCCTGAAAAGCATTCTTGCATAGTCAAATTGCATCCTGCCCCTTTAACGTAATATCATTATGATGCCTTTGCAGCGATGTCACCTGTTTCCACATGATTAAATTCAGTGGAAACAGTTAACAGTTTAACCTTTAATTGACTAGGTTGATCTCAAGAAACAATGATTTCCAATACCTGTTGCATTAGCACTAAGGCTTACAATCCTTTTTAAATGGTGGCGTTGCTTTATCATCCACAGTATTTTGACACCGGATGGCAAGTACATGGTGGGTTGTATGAGAAGTGTAAGCTGCTAGATGGCACATGCTTCTGTTCCTAGTGAAATTGGGAGTGTGGGAAAACTTCCACACAGGCTTTTTCCATTCATCTTTATAAAACACTAGTGAATCCAGTAGCAATTGCTGTATATGTATGGGAACTGGATACATGTCTTAAACCCTCCCCCCCCCCCCCCCCCCCCAACCATATCCTCCCATAATCACGTCTCTGTCCATCTCTTCCCCTCGTCTCTGTCCTCCTCCTCCTCCTCCTCCTCCTCCTCTCTTCTCCTCTCTCTGACCTGATTTATTGTTATTGTGAACGTAACCCTGATTAGGAATAGAAGTCAATTTGAAGGGGTGAATCAGATGGAATCATTAGTACACAGGGTATGAGAAAGACCTTTCCAGCTGCACTATCTGTGAAGATCAGTAGCTTTGATAACAGTCTTTGGCATGGTTTTAATTTGTGAGCAGATAGGATTAGCAGTTTAGCCATAAACACAACTTTCCTGGGTGTATCTGAACACCAAACATTCAGTTTAAATTGTCACCTTTGGCCATCTGTTGTGTCGATGTTCCAAATTATTTTATGCCCAAGCTCCAACTGAGCAAGTTGGTCTCAACTGTGTCCGTTTTTAGGTTGAACGAGTGTTTTGTAAGCCACCTCCTTTGTTGATGGACTACATTTTCTAAGGACTCTCCCAATGAATCTCATCCTGGCACCCGCCTTACCAACAATTAATTTTATTTGATCATTCCACTTCAAATTGTTCTGTACGCATACTCCCAGATATTTTACAGAAGTAACTGCTACCAGTGTTTGTTCCGCTATCATATAATCATAAAATAAAGGATCCTTCTTTCTATGTATTTGCAGTACATTACATTACAATACATTACACTCCCTGCACCAAGTGCCTATCCGCTGCAGATCTTCCTGCATTTCGCTACAATTTTCTAATGCTGCAACTTCTCTGTATACTACAGCATCATCCGTGAAAAGCCGCATGGAAATTCCGACACTATCTACTAGGTCATTTATATATATTGTGAAAAGCAATGGTCCCATAACACTCCCCTGTGGCATGCCAGAGGTTACTTTAACGTCTGTAAACGTCTCTCCATTGAGAACAACATGCTGTGTTCTGTTTGCTAAAAATTCTTCAATCCAGCCACACAGCTTGTCTGATATTCCGTAGGCTCTTACCTTGTTTATCAGGCGGCAGTGCGGAACTGTATCGAACGCCTTCTGGAAGTCTAGGAAAATAGCATCTACCTGGGAGCCTGTATCTAATAATTTCTGGGTCTCATGAACAAATAAAGCGAGTTGGGTCTCACACGATCGCTGTTTCCGGAATCCATGTTGGTTCCTACAGAGTGGATTCTGGGTTTCCAAAAACGACATGATTCTCGACCAAAAAACATGTTCTAAAATTCTACAACAGATCGACGTCAGAGACATATGTCTATAGTTTTGTGCATCTGCTCGATGACCCTTCTTGATGACTGGGACTACCTGTGCTCTTTTCCAATCATTTGGAACCTTCCGTTCCTCTAGAGAATTGCGGTACACGGCTGTTAGAAGGGGGGCAAGTTCTTTCGCGTACTCTGTGTAAAATCGAATTGGTATTCCGTCAGGTCCAGTGGACGTTCCTCTTGCTATCTCATTCAGAGATAGCAATATAACGAGTTATCCTAGTTGGTAAATTATTTTCTATGTAAATAATGCCTCTATTAACATATTTATTTTATTATACTCTCTTTCAGCAATGATGATTGAAGTAATGGCAGGGAAATCTGCAGCAATACATGGATTGGTTCATGATGCCACACCTTTCAAATTTTCTGAAAAACAAACGGCAATAGAGTATTTTGGCAGTATGCTTGAAGCAGGTAAGTTGTTTTTAATCATTTGTGGAGCAGATTGAACAGACAAATAAAATAACCATAGACTGCTAATTACCCAGAATAATGAGTTATGATAACCTCCAAAGAAGCTGAACAGAAACAGTTGTGATACTTTACATTTGTTTTTACATTATTATTACACACAGGCATATAAAATTATGTTGCTGAAGTTTGCTAATGATTATGTGTGGATTGAGTAGACAAAGTTCAGAATGGAGAAATAAAAGGCACATAAAGTTTCAACATCAGCTCAGAGGAAACAGTAAATGGAAGGAGGAGAGGGGATCCTGAATAGGGTGAGGGGGGATGTATGATGGCTCCCCAAAGATGCAAGTGTGTGATTAAATAAGTGAAACAACCACATTTAAAAACAATATGAGTATGTTTTACTTTTTTCTGTGTCAATAAAATTGTGTTGTGGTCCACGGCCAGTAAAAGTAGCATTATTACATAATTCATTGTACATCTTCTTCACATGCCAGCACTTTTTTGTGTAAAGACTGTCTGTCAGACTGATGTGTTAGGCTTCTAGGTAAATGATGCTCTGAGACACAACTTAAGTCATTATCAAGATCTGCCTGAAGTTTCTTTGTTACCTTCAGTTTCCTTCATATTTTCATGAAGCAGGAGTCTTCTGGCTGCATTTTCCATCCAACAAACCAAATCATCCATTAAGAGAACTTTTCTCAAACAGGGACACCTTTTAAATTACTTCATCATTTAGAATCGTAACTCTTATGAAAAATGTAATCATTTAGACTGTGATAGCTGCTACTTGACATGTTTCAAGTTATTGTCTATTTTTGTTATGATCTTACACTTCATCTGTGGCTGCTACCTAACTGCAAAACTTCCTCTTCTTAACATTCCTGCAAAACTTAGGCTTTCTAATGATGTTGGAAGTCTGCAGTATTACTCCTGTTTCTACAAATCTCAAACAGAGCAAAGTGGACACATTAGAAGTTCTGTGAGGCTTTTTGCAGATAATGCTGATGTATACAGAGAAGTAGCAACACTAGTAAACTGTGACTAAGTGCAGGAAGACCTACAGAGAATCCGTACTTGCTGCATAGATTGGCAGTTGACTCTAACTTAAACAAATGCAATGTGTTGTGCACAAGGCTTAAAAACCCATTGTTGTACAGCTATGCATTTACAGAACAATCTCAGGAAGGAATCACATGCATAAAAATGTAGGAATTTGCATACAGAGAGATTTAAGGCAGTTAAGGCTCTGTACCAGATAGGGTTGTTATGGAAGATCCGAGGAGGAGCACTGCATTTCATTAGAGGTTCATTTAGTAAACGTGGGAGCATCATGGAGATGTTCATCCAACTCCAGTGGCAGATGCATCTACATCTGCATGATTACTCTGCTATTCACAATAAAGTGCCTGGCAGAAGGTTCAGTGACAAGAGAGGCAGAGAAGTATTGTGCATCCAGGGTCACTTTAAGACCTAAGGGACACAAGCCACTGCTTGGGTTGCCAAGCTGAGAAGGGCACTGGAGGTACCACAGCTGTAAGGTTTCTAAAAGGTTTATCACAATTAGTAGCAGCCACTTGAAGTGCCAAGCTAAGAGGGTCACTAGGGCTACCCAAGTGAAAAAATTTGTATACAGTTTGTTCACATTTAGTGATGAAAACTGAAACAGGTGAAAGTGTATGAGGGAATAGTGGGGTGCCAAATGATAAGTTGCTTGTTTGGAAAAATGTTGTCAAATCTGCCCTGTGCACATTTTGGCATGATCTACTGTAAAAATATTGAGAACGTACGTTCTAGAAGACTCAAACAATATATTGCTGTCTCGTACGTACATTTAACAAAAAGACAATGAAGGTAAAATGGGAGTGTGTCAGTCTGACATAAAGGCTTACCAACAATTCTTCTTTCAGACCAACCACGACAGGAACAGTAATGGGGGGCAAGTGACAAGGGTACACAAAATACCTCCACCACACACAGTAAAATGGCTTGTGCAGTATAAAAGTTGATGTAGTTGCCAATTGTAAAGGCATTAGACTGACATTTGTGAAGAACAAGTCTGAAATCCCCATCCATTGCAATATAGGTTTCCTGTGATTTTTCCAAAATTGTTTAATGTGATGGTTACAATTTTTCCTTTTTTAAAAGGACATGTCCAATTTATGCACCATCCTTAACATCAGAGCCTATGTTCCACCTCTAATGACATTGTTGATCAGATGTCAGACCCAAATTTTCCTTCCTCCTACAGTGGCTGGAGATTCCTCTCCTGTGCTACAACAAATGGCTACACATACTGTTAACTTTTAAATTCAAATTATCTAAGGGCATTTCCTTTTTAAGGGCCTTCCTGTTGACACCCTGTTCCCACTTCTCAATTGCACCCTATCCAGTTCATATCTAGCTTCATCTAATTGGGCTAGTGTGGTACAAAGCAGTCAGATTAAGATTTATGAAATTGTTGAGGCAGTATTCACCTCATAGCAATTGGTTTGAAATACACTGAATGAATATCAGGATGAGAGAAAGCTGAACATGTAACAGATACCTCGTTTGTTACCTCCAGACCAAAAATACTCAAGAGAGAGTTTTCAGAATCACATCAGAAAAAATGGAATTATAATCCCAAAGACATCTCACGTGTTTGTGTGTCTGTAGGCAATATGTGAATCTCATGTTCTGTCAGAAGGATAAAAATTGTATAAGAATTGTGGGCTTTCAAAAGTGAAGGTGCCACATCTGTCATCTAGCAGCTAATATTGTTGACTACAGGTACAGAGGTATGAGTTTCAGTGATCGTCTCTGACTTCCTGTGCTGGGAAGATCTTAACAAGGCCACTCAGCCTTGTGAAAGCGTATGAGAAATCACTTAGTAAAACAGTCTTTAACTACATTAATATTCTGCAACCATAAAGAAATGCATGCCATAGGGAACTACCAATTGTATCACGTGTTAGGGTTTCTTCCCATTAGATTCACATATGCTGGCAAGAATGATAGCTTAAATACCTCTGTTCACACTGCAATTATTGTAACCACGTATTTGTGATCCCTGTGGGAACACTATGCAGAGGTCTGTAGTATATTTCTAGTTTCCTCACTTTATTGTGGCTCTTGCAACTTTCTATGGAGCGATTATAGGATAACTGGAGTGTGTGTAAGTTCAGATGCTCTTCCTTGGACCAAAGAAACCTGCATTATTCTGTTTGAGTCCTATTTGGTATGGCTCCCACATATTAAGCAAGATTCTAGGATGGACAACATGACAATTTCATAAGCAATCTCTTTGTAGACTAGCACCATTTTCCAAGTATCCTACAAGAGAACTGAAGTCTGCCATATGCTGTACCTAACCTTCGACTGAGCCTTCACGGTCATTCCATTTCTTATCCCCACAAATCATTACACAAAGATATTTGTTTCCCCCCAGGGGGCTTGTCACTCTGGCTGGTTCGTGCTTGGCTACCACGGGGCCCCAGCCTTTGCAGAACTTTTTCCCTTCTGTGCTGCATGTCTATCCTCTTGCTACTCCTTTTCCCCTAGCTTGGGGAACATGTCTGGGGTATTATTGAGAATGTTCTGCATTCTGTTACTGACTTGCAAACAGTCTCAACTTTCTTTTTGGCTCCTTTTTCCTTTCTTTGTTTCCCTTCTCTGCTCGTTCCTCCGCTTTGGCGTTTGAGGATCCTCTTTTTTTTCTTCTTCCTCCCTGTGTACTCCTGAAGGCCAGCCCACACGTCTGACGCTTAAAAGGTGACTGGGTAACGAGTAATACCGAGCCCCAGCTCGACAGGTAGGGCTTGCACATACCTCCTGGTACAGGCCAGGCCCAGGGAGGGATGATTGCCTGAACTGTAACCTTCCCAGATTTCCCATTGGTCCCTCTGTCATATGTTCGGGAGGTGTTACCTGAGTTGTGAACAATCACCTAAGGCAGGTGCGCCCCCTTGTGTAGGGGTCCCCCCGTTGGAAGGAGTGCGCCATCGGAGACACTGGCAATCATGGGGGATTTCCTAGCGATGAGTCACTCATCCTCTCCATCATTGATGTCGACGAAATGTTAATGTAATGAGGCTACTGATTCTAAGATTTTTCCCGCTGCACCGCAGTTGTTCCTTGTGGTATCACATAGCAAAGACGGTCAGTCCTTCCCACGGTCAATCTGTTTATTATTCAGAAATGTGTTGATGCAATTGTTGGCCCTGTGAACTCCCGCTCTTGTTTACGGAATGGCATGTTGCTTTTGGAGATGGCTTCTGATGCTCAAGCACAACAACTCTTTGCTGCCTCACTTTTCCATTGCTACCCTGTTCGTGTCGAGGCACATAGAACTTTAAATTCGTCCTGTGGTGTAATTTACACCAGGCTGCTTGTGGGTGTAATGAAAAAGGTCAATTCCTCCTTGGTGCTCACCTGCACTATTTTCCTCACTTTTGATAGGGTGGTGCTGCCGTCCAAGATTAAAGCAGGCTATGAAATCATAACAGTCCGGCTGTACATTCCAAATCCGATGCACTGTTACCAATGTCATCAGTTCAATTACACAAGAACGTCTTGTCGACACCAAGCCAAATGCATAACCTGTGGCAGGGGCGAATGTCCACCTCCTTCTCCCCGTTGTATTAACTGCAATGGCGGCTACGTCGCTTCCTCCCAGAATTGTACCATCTATCTAGATGAGCAGGCTGTTGAAGAGATTTAGGTAAAGGAAAAAGTGCCTTACCCAGTAGCTCGCAAGTTACTGGCTAGTCACAAACTGTGTGTTCCCCCATCTGGCACTTATAGTTCAGTTCTTGTTACCCCTCGCTCCATGAAGGACATGGCTACACAGACATACGACCTCAAATTTGGCTCTGAGGTTGTGAAGTCACCCATTATCACAGTAGCATCACCATCCCCCGATCCTTCTGTGCAACAAACTGTCAAACTCTCCCCTAAAGGGGTGGAGCTACTCACTACACAACCAACAGGCAGGAAAGGCCAGAAGGAGTATTCTAGAGAAGACTTCTTCCGCCCGTGAAGCCAAACACCACCCAAGTCGTCTTCTGTCTGGAAGGACTCGAAAAAGTCTGCCGACGGTGTCGCCACGTGGTCGATTAGCCCGGCCAGCCTCTGTCTCACTGGTGCGCATCACCAACCGTTTTTTGGTGTTGGACTCCACTGACCACCTGCACAAGCACACCGATGCTTGTGTGGACGCCATGGAGCAGGATCCTAGTGCTTCTATGCCATATAGTAGTGACTCTCCACTGGCTGTCCCTCAGCCGACACTGAGTTGATACCCCTACATCTCTTCCTCCTCATGGCTGTCCTCCAATGGAACATTCGCGGTCTTCAGTCCCACAAAGAGGATTTGCAGTTGCTTCTCGCACTGCAGCATCCCCTTGTACTTTGCCTTCAGGAAATGAAATTGCACCCTCGAGACCGCTTTGAGCTTCCACATTACTTACCGATTCGTTTTGACCTTCCACCTGAGGTCGGCATCCCATCTCGGGGGGCATCATGCCGCTTATACGGAATGACCTTCATAGTCAACCCATCTCCCTGACTACCTGTCGTCAAGCTGTTGCCATTTGCCTCTTCCTTCCCCACCTGACTTTCTCCTTCTGTACCATTTATGTACCTTTGTCCTTCGATGTCACCAGGGCCAGCTTCCTTCAGCTTATTGGGGAGCTACCTCCACTGTTTTTGCTACTCAGTGACTTCAATGCACATCATCGCCTTTGGGGTTCTCTCAGGACTTGCCAGAGAGGTGCCCTCTGGGCTGACATTCTTAACCAACTCAACCTCCTCTGCCTTAACACTGGTGCACCCACTTTCCTTTCTGACTCCTCATGCACGTATTCCCATTTGGACGTATCCTTTTGCACTGCCCAGCTTGCCCATCGTCTTGAGTGATCCGTTCTTTCAGACACCTACTTGAGTGACCATTTCCCGTGTGCTCTCTGTCTGCTGACTCCTACCCATCCACACGCATGCCCAAATGGCAGCTCATTCAGGCTGACTGTTAGCTTCACTCCTCCCTGGTGACCTTTGCAGAACAAGATTTCCTCAATTGTGATGACCAGGTGGACTATCTCACAAACGTTATCCTTACTGCTGCAGAACGTTCCATTCCTTGCACTCCCTCTTTATCATGTCGTGTCCCAGTCCCATGGTGGACTGAGGCTTGCTGCAAAGCAATTCGTGCACAGAGACGTGCTGTCCGCATTTTTAAACGCTGCCTGCACTGGAAAACTGCATTCATTTAAACAGATCTGTGCAAAGTGTCATTGAGTTGGATTTCATTCACTAGTTCTTTTAACAGTTCCACACCTTCCCCTGTTGTGTGGGCCAACCTCAGACGGCTCTCTGGAACCAAGATCCATTCCCCCATTTCTGGCCTGACAGTAGGTGCCGCTGTCCTTGTAGATCCTGTTGCTATCTCCAACACCTTGGGCCACCATTTTGCAGAAGTTTAGAGCTCTTCCCACTATCACCATGCCTTTATTCATATGATGCCGCCTTCACTATGAGGAAGCTAGATCATGTTCTCAGTTCATCCCGGTCCTCTGCCTCAGGGACAGATGCTATCCACATTCAGATGTTGCAGCACCTCTCTCTTGTGGGCAAGCACTTTCTGCTCAATACATACAACCGCATTTGGGCTGAGGGCACATTTCCTGGATGCTGGCGTGAAGCCACAGTCATACCCATACCTAAGCCCAGTAAGGACTAAAACCTTCCTTCTAGTTACCATCCCATCTCTCCTACTAGTTGCATTTGCCAAGTGATGGAACATATGATTCATGCCTGGCTGGTGTGGTGGCTCGAATCTTGCCATTTACTCGCGAATGCACAGTGTGAATTTTGAGCATGGTGATCTACAGTTGACCATCTTGTTGCTTTGTCCACCCATGTCATGAATGGTTTTCTGAGGCAATCCCAGACTGTGGCCATGTTTTTCGATTTGGAGAAGACCTACAACACCTGTTGGAGAACTGGTATCCTCCATACTCTTTTACACGTGGGGGTTCCATGGGTACCTGCCCTGATTTCTTCGGGCATTTTTACAAGACCGAGTTTTCAAGGTGCGTGTGGGTTCTGCTTTGTCGGACACTTTATTCAGAAAAATGGCGTGCCTCATGGTTCCGTCTTGAGCATCATCCTCTTCTCTATCACCATTAACCCTATCATGGCCTCCTCCCCCTCCCTTCCCCCGGACATCTCCAACACCCATTTTGTCGATGATTTTGCTATCTGTTGCAGTTCTCCATGGACCTGTCTCACTGAGCCGAATCTTCAGCACTGTCTTGATTATCTTCACTCCTGGAGTATCGCTAATGGCTTTCGCTTTTTCGCTGACAAAACCGTCTATACGAATTTCCGGTGCCGCAAATGGTTTCTCCCGCTATCTCTACATCTTGGGCCTGTTGCCCTTCCATTCATTGACACTATGAAATTCCTGGGGCTCATAGGAAACACTCTTGGTCCTCTCATGTCTCTTACCTGGCAGCCCGCAGTACACAGTCCCTCAATGTCCTATGCATCCTCAATGGTACTTTTTGGGGTGATGATCGAACCACCCTCCTCCATTTGTACCGCTCCTTGTCCATTTGAAACTCAACTATGGGTGCTTTGTTTATGCATCTGCACACCCCTCCCTTTTACGTTATCTCAACACTATCCACCATCGTGGCATCCGTTTGGTGATGGGTGCCTTTTACACCAGCCCGGTTGATAGTCTGTGTGCTGAAGCTGCTGAACTACCACTGTCCTACCACAGTGACTTTCTCCTCAGCAGGCATGCATGCTGTTTGTCTGGCATGCGAGGTCATCCTTCCTATGCTTCCTTTTCTGATGATTCCTTCGAACGTCAGTATGGGACTCGTCCCTCTTCTCTGTTAGCTCCTGGAGTCTGCTTTCGCCACTTGCTACGGCGGCTTAATTTCATGCTGCCTGCAACTTTCCCTGTGGAGGTGAACCCTTCACCAACTTGGCTTTGTGAAGTGGCCCATGTTAAACTTGGCCTTCATTAGTTACCTAAGGACACTACTCCAGTCTGTCTATCGCCTTCAGGTTCGACCTTCGCATGGAATTTAGCAATCGTACCTATGTATACACTGATGGCTCTTGGACTGACGAGGGGGTTGGGCATGCATTCATCATTGGGACCCGTGTCTTTTGATATCGGTTTCCGGCCCACATCTCAGTATTTACAGCCAAGTTTTCGCCTTGTATCAGGCCACAGAGTACATCCAGCGACACAGCCTTCCCTATTGTGTCCTCTGCTCAGACTCACTCAGCTCCCTCTAAAGTCTCTGTGCGCTGTGCAGTGCTCATGCCTTAGTGCCGCAGGTACAGGAAAACTGTCACTTGTTCACTCTTTGTGGAGCCACTGTCATGTTTCTGTGGGTCCCTGGTCATGTCGGTATGCCAGGAAATGAGGCTGCTGACGCTGCTGCCAAGGCTGCAGTCCTCTTACCTCAGCCTGCGAGTACCTCTGTTCCCTCTGCTGATCTCTGTGTTGCCGTCTGTCGGGAAGTGGTGTCCCTTTAGCATCGCTAATGGTCCTCCCTTCATGGGAATAAGCTTTGGCATATTAAGCCTCTCACGGCACCTTGGATGACCTCCTCTCGGCCCTCCTGCCGAGAGGAGATTATTTTAACTCGGCTGCATATTGCCCATTCTGATTTATCAGCTGACGCGCCAGCTGTCTCCAGTGTTGTACTTTTTATCTGCTGAAGCAATATGATGAAGGCTATTTAATTTTTAGTTTTGGATCTCCATTTTTGTATGGTGCATTTTTAGTCTTTTCCACGCGCCTTGTTTAGATGTCTCCTATTGTTTCCAATGGGACTGACATATAATCGTTTCCCTTGTCTCTGTTTTTGCGTTCTATAGTTTTGACTCGGGCTTGTATGACTTCAGGTGTTTTTGTGCCCCAAAACATAACAAACAAACAGATCCAGAATTAGATTTACACTCTGCAGCGGAGTGTGCGCTGATATGAAACTTCCTGGCAGATTAAAACTGACGCTGTGAGACCGGGCATGAGCCGTGCTTCGGTAGCTCAGATGGTAGAGCACTTGCCCGCGAAAGGCAAAGGTCCCGAGTTTGAGTCTCGGTTGGCGCACACAGTTTTAATCTGCCAGGAAGTTTCAAACAAACAGATATTTGTTTGAGTTTACTACTGCTAGTTATGAATCATTACCCTCTGCTCATAGGATACTATGCTCCTGTGTTCTTTGAAGTGCAAAATTTTACATTCATAACTATTTAAAGCAAGGTGCCAATCTTTGCCCCACTTTTAAATTTTGTCAAGATCAGATGGAATATTTCTGCAGCTTTCTTCAGATAGTAGGTACTTCATTATAGATAACTGCTTGATCAGTAAAAAGCCTGAGGTTGTTATTAATATTGTCTGTAAGGTCATTAATATACATCACAAACTACTCCCGTGGGACACTCCCGAAGTTATTCTGTATCTGTCAGTGGCTCCCCATCCAAGGTAACATGCTGCATCCCCCACAGCAAGAAATCATCAATCACATCACAAATGTCACTTGTTGCCACACTTGATCGTACTTTCGATAATTTCATTTGATACTCCATGTGATCATGCTTTTTAGAAGTCAACAGATTGTGCCTCTACCTGCTTGCCTTGAAACAAAGCTTTCACAATGTCATGTGTGAAAATTGCAAATTGGTTTTGCATGACAATGGTTTTCAGAATCCTTGCTGGTTTATGTGGAGGAAGTCTTCCTGTTTGAAATACCTCAGCATGTTTGAGCTCATTCTGTGATTTTGAAACAGATGTGTTGTTGAAACCAAACGTGAAACTGTTTTCCTAGTGGTCTGGTGAAAACAGACATTTTTTACTCTCAAGGGTGTTGTTCTCCTGCAGGAGGAGGAAAATTTTCTTTGACACACACTTACTCAGCAACATAGTGACCCACCAAACTGCCTTCTTACAACAGCACTTAAAAGGCATGCGATCTTTAATGTGGCTTGTACTTCTGATTTAATTTTCTCCTCATTCCTTTTCTGTCCATCAGTTTTCTGTTCATAATTTTGAAGTGTTTTTTATCATAAAGAAAGAGGGAAGAAAAGTTCAGTTGAACTATTTAAAGCAGAATGGTGAGTGTAGATTGGATCTGTGTAATTTTGCTGGTGGTAATAATAATAATAATAATAATATAGAAATAACATCATCAGCACCAATTACGTATAAAAATTCCATTGTTAGAATCTGTAGTGGTAGCTTATAACTTAAAATATTCCTGTGAAATGAGAATCATTGTAGACAAAGAATGCAAGTAGTTACAGCAAAATGATCTTCAAAGAAGTATTTTACCCGCTACCATTGTTCCAGGTTCTTCATGCCATTTCACAACACTACTTTCAGCATGATACTAAATAAATGCAGTCAAGTTGCAGTGGTAGCACAATGTAGTCAGCTGGGACATCATATATATGTGTGTGTGTGTGTGTGTGTGTGTGTGTGTGTGTGTGTGTGTGTGTGTGTTTTCAACACCTCAGCTGTATGATGAGTTTTAATTATCAGAATTTTTAGGATAAAAATGTGCCTTTTAAAATAGCGAATTGTGATTTCTTTTGGAAAATATGTACTGTACTGTCAGTTATTAATGGTCAATTATAACCCTACCTTTGATCAACCTGGTGGAAAGTAATGTTTTATCTTCCTGGCTTCTGTGTCATGTAATAGAAATCTCACTTTGTGTCCAACAAATTGCTTTAGTTTTTAAAATTCCAGCTTATCATATCCAGAAATGAAGAGAGAATCAGCTGGTTTATTTTGAAGTTATTTGTTTGCTGTTCTGTAAAACATTGTAGCACCACAGTGGAGCTGGTCTGTGAACTCTGTTCTTGAACATGGGAAGAGTTAGCTGATGTTCATAAGCAGCTGGAAATTGCCCCGATTTCTGTCAAACAATTGGGGTCTTCTGCAAGTGGGTGTGTTGGAAGCTCCTGAGAGTCATGTAAGAGAGATACAAAGGTACCTGATGTACTAACCTCTCCTGTGAATCCTGTCTCCTCTTCAGGAAGTATTGGGTCTTCCACTACTAGGCCACTTGACTGTGAGTGGCATGTTAATTGTAAGGGCTAGGGGCCCTGTACAGGAGAAACAGGGGTCAGGGAGAACTCAGGGTGTTACACCAATCCCCTTAACCAAATAGTCCAAGATGCAATCTTCCGCTGAAATCAAATTCAAGCCAACGAGACTCACTCAAGGTGTTAGGAAACATGCTATGTCCTGTATTAAAAGGAGGTAGATGTACAAGGATAGAGGATTATTAATTATTAGCAGTTCTAATAATGTATCACTTATAAAACTGGCAGCAAGGGATGGGAAGGAACCCTAGGTGCATTCAGTGTGCATGCCTGGGGAGCTCCTGTGGAAAAAGAGTATGCAACCAACTGCACATCGTGGCACACATCAGAACAAATAAAGACCATCATGTGGGCTGTGAGATCACACTAAGATAATTCTGGTGACTGGCAGAGAAGGTTGAGAAGGCCAGTAAATGTTACTCACAAAGTTTCGACCAGGTTAGCATTTTGTACCATTTTCATCAGGATTGATTATGACCCAATTTCCATGATCAGGCCCTGAAGATGGCATGATGCTGACCACTAGCTGTGACATACTCTGTCACTTGACATCATACACATATGATATGGAGGAGCACAGTGTCAGCACACTGCCCTTTGGGCCATAATTGGCTTTTCAGACTTTGGAGCAGCTACTTCTTCTTCTCTAGTAGCTCCTCAGTTGCCATCACAAGTCTGATTGCTCCCTGTTCCAGTCCTCCTCCCAAGGAAAAATCCCATGTAGTATTGGGAATTGAACCTTGGCCCTCTGCATGAGAGTCAGGAACATTGACTACTTGCCTACAGAGGTGGACCCTTATTGTGTAATTTTATTTATAATGATGCATATCGTTTACAGAGCATAGATTTGTAAGTAAAGAATCAGTCACCCATTTCTTTGTCATTCCATCCACATTCAACATAGGCCTCATTTAGGTTGCTGCCTTTATAAAAGGGCTTTTCAGTTAACAGATTCCAACCAAGAAGTGTGATCTAATCAGTTTGTAATATACCCTTCTATAATTACTGTAACCACTTCATTTAACTCAAAGTGTATTCCAACTGTCAGTTTCTTTCTCTGTGAGGCCAGGTGGGAGTCAGAGGGTATCAAATCAAATCACATTCCGACTATTTGTACTTTAAATTTCCATTTGGGGAAGATGATTTGTCCTACCGCTACATAATTTTTTGGGCTTTTTCATCCAAGTGGTGCAGAAAATTTACAGAGTATTCACTGCTTTTTTTCCTCTTGGAAAGGTAACAAAGAACTGCTTTTGAATTGAAATCAGCCAGTCATTTCCTAACTGTTGAAAATAAGGGAGTATACTTTCGTAAATCTTCATCAACTTTTGATTCATTCCTGTGAGTGATAAATGCTTGTAACTGAGAATATACTGATGGCATGATTTCAAATTTATCAATTTAAACTGAATACCCACCACACATTACTTCAGAAATACAGGTAACCAAACTTAATACATTGAAAGCTTATAATACAATATTTTTCGAGATTAAAAATAAAAAACAAAATTTAACTGATGTGAATCTATGTGCAAGCCAAGAATTTTTTTCTTTGTTCCCATTTCCGTACCTGTGCCTGTGCGCTATGGAATAGCATACACATGTTCAACTGATATGATTGATGTGTTTATTTTGTTGAGCCAGTTTTATTTCATGGGTAATATACTGTTACCTGCAGCTACTTTTTATCATGCTTCTTTTGTCCTTTGCAGGAGGCTACAATTATTATGGTACTGAAACCATGTATAGTGGTGTTGATGGTCGTGAACTAACAGCAAAAATTTTTTTTGGTATTGTACATTATCAACGTCTTCGCCACATGGTTTCTGACAAATGGCAGGTGAGAGATTAATATTGAGGTTTGTATTATTTCCACTAATGCACTAAAATTTTCTGGTTTACGATGTTGAATGTTCTTTTCCACTTGTGTTAATATCATTAATTCAGTGTAATTTTCCAGGCTAAGTGAACTATTCCTTTGTTAAGCTTTCGTTGAAAAAAGATGATTTCAGAGGGTCCATAACTGAGGACATTTCTTTTTGTATAACTTTGTAAAAATTTTTGAGAATGTTAAATACTCTTCAGTGTAATGATTAAATACTTATTGAATTACAGTAAGACTTTTAACAGGACAATTCTATTTAGATTGCTATTTATACATTCACTAGCAGCCTGGGCCAGCTTCACATGTATAACACGAGAGTATCTATGGCCAGATGACTTTGTGGTATAGCGGCAATTTTGCGGAGAGTTACAATTAAAATTCAGAAGTAACTGAATATCATTACTTACATAGAACTTCAAACAGTTCAAGTGATATAAGCCAGAAAAGCTCTCAGGTGGCACGAATGTTACGTGTTCCATATTTAATTGGCTTATAGTGTGACATCTTGTGACAAGGATGTGAGCTGCAAGCTCTG
Source organism: Schistocerca gregaria (assembly GCF_023897955.1). Lineage (NCBI taxonomy): Eukaryota > Metazoa > Arthropoda > Insecta > Orthoptera > Acrididae > Schistocerca > Schistocerca gregaria. The sequence goes on from NC_064921.1 coordinate 302,876,689, forward strand.
TACCACCCAGTCCGTTTCACAACAGAGCCAGTTTGACGCAAGCTGTGTTCACTGGCCGGTCACCCGACTACAGCGCCAGTACAGTGTGGTCTGCCCAACTGGAATGGAGTTTGGTGTTAGCTACAGCAACTTGCTGGGCACCTGGCTCTGGCACCAGTCTTATGGGAACTGCACTTTCTGTGTCAACTTTTCCTGTATTTACCAAATTATCATAACTATGAAGCACACTTTGCCATTAGTGCAAACCACCCTCCGTCACACAACATTGGTATACAACACACACTGTCACTCACTAGCACCTTATACCATGAAGCACCCTCTGTCACGAATCATTGGTACAAATCACCCTCTACCATGCAACATTGGTACGAAGCACGCAACATTGGTAAGAAGCACGCAACATTGGTAAGAAACACCCTCTGCCCCACAACATCGGCAAGAAGTGCACACTGCCAATCAATGTTGGCATGGATCACCCTCTGCCACGCAACATCGACACGAGGTGCCCTCTGCCACGCAACATTGGCTTGAGGCGCCCTCTGCTGCGCAACATAGCTACTAAGCGTCACAGGAGCCACCAAGGTTCCGATGAGTAGTGCCATTCAGCACTAGATAACAGTGGCATTGTTTTCACTGTGGTAGGTGACTTTAATTACATAATAATTCAGCCAATTTACATAAAGTATTTTATGTTAAGTGTTCCTTGTGAATCAGTCTGTCTATTAGTGGAAACTGTACCATAGTTCTTACAGTAGTTCTGCAAGCCACTGTGCATGGTGAACTGTACCACAGACCACTTCTAGTCATTCCTTTACCTGTTCTATGTGCAAATAAAGTGAGTGAAAAATGACTGCCTAAAAGACTGTACAAGTCTTGCATATTATCTTTGTGGTCCTTGCATGAATTGTACATTGATGGCAGTAGAATTGATCTGCAATCAATCTCAAAACTGGTTCTCTAAATGCATGCAATAGTGCATCACGAAAAGAGCATCCTCTTCATTCAAGTATTTCTCATTATAGTTCACAAAGCATCTCTGTAATACTTGAATTGTGATCGAACCTTCCAGTAACACATCTAACAGCATACCTCGGATTGCTTCGATTTTTTCATTTAATCTGACCTGCTGGGGATCCTAAACATTTGAATGGCTCTCAAGAATGGTTCACATTAGCCGTCCATATGTCGTCTCCTTTATGGATGAGCTGCTCTTTCCCAAAATTTTCCCAATAGAACAAAGACTAACATTTGCTTTCCCTACTACCAGTCTGACATGCTCATTCCATTTCATATCGCTTTTGCAATGTTACTCCTAAATGTTTAATTGACGTGACTGTCCAGTAGCACCTTACTAATGCTGTATTCGAACTTTACAGCATTGTTTTTCCTATTCATCTGCATTAATTTACATTTTTCTACATTTAGAGCAAGCTGCCTTTCATCACACCAACTAGAAATTCTCTCTGTTATCTTGTGTGCTACACTCAGTGATGATACTTTCCCACACACCACAACAAAGAACCATATATTCCTGCTCACCCAGTCCGTCAGATCATTTGTGTGTACAGAAAATAAGAGCAGTCGCATCGCACTACCCCGGGGTACACCTAATGCTACCCTTGTCTCTGATGAATACTCACCACTGAGGACAACATATTGGTTTCTATTACTTAAAACGTCAGTGAGCCATTCTCATATCTGGTAACCGAAGCCTTATCCTTGGATCTTCGTCAACAGTCTGCAGTGGGGCATCACGTCAAATGTTTTCCAGAAATGTAGGAATGTGGAATCTGCCTGCTGCCCTCCATCCATGGTTTGTAGAATATCATATGAGAAAAAGGAAAGCTGAGCTTTGCACTGCGTGTACCAGATTCCGTGTCAATGTGGCAAGTCGTATATTGGTCAGACGATGCGCACCGTCGAGGATCGATGCCGTGAACACTAGAGGCACACTCGACTGATATATCCGAGCAAGTCGGCGGTCGCTGAACATTGTTTGTCAGAAAATCACGCTATGGAGTATGACCGCACGAGGATTCTGGTACAGACGTCGAGATATTGGGACAGTGTTGTTAGAGAGGCCATCGAAATTCGCGTCAATGACGACCTCATAAACCATGACTGTGGCTATAATCTTAGCAAGGCTTGGGAACCAGCGTTTGGGTTAATCAAGAGTAAATCGAGCAAAGGTACAGTTGTGACGACCCCGGCGGACAGAGCCATCACAACGGCGTCATATCAGACGCCGTCGCAATCTGTTCCACCGCGCGACCGTGGCGTGGGGCGCGGACGGCGGAGGGAGCGCGCCGCGGGCGGAGGGTATTTAAATCGGCCGCCGCCGCGACCGAATCCAGTTCCCTCTGAGCAGCATTAGTGTATGGATCTCCCTGCTGGCACGTTCACAGGAGCTCAGTCCGTCAGTTCACCTGATGATGGCGACATGTTTGATCGCCGAAATATTGTGGCTGTTGGACACTATCGACCGGCAGTACACCGGTGGATATTTTGATTATCAAATACGCCGGCAGAAACTCAGGAATCACATAATGGAAGTTGTTTTATGCTTCGTGCATTGATCTTCTTATAGATGCATGAATTACTACTAAATGTTGAATGATGACATTTGCATATTCTTTTTTTATCCTAGAGTGCAGGCAGCAATCTCTGTTTCCTCATATTTTCTGAATTTGATTATTAAACCACAGAGGATCCTTTCCATCTGTAATCACTTAATTAGGCACATATGTCTCCAGAGAATGATTTTTCAGTCACTTTAAACTTTGCTCGTAATTCCTGTATGCCTGTCATATTGGAACTAAATTATGTCTATTCATTGTCTAAGTGGATTGCTAACAACTGCTTATCTGTTTATTTCTAGTGTAAATACTCTCATAGCCTTCTTGGTGAATTTATTAACTTCAGTAAGTACCATCGCTATGATGACATGATCACTAACCCCTGTCTATATACTGTATAGGGTTGGGCCTGTTTGCAGCTACTAACTTCTAAATATTTCCATTGTGTTTGAGTTGTCTAACTAGTTGTACAAGGCAGTTTTCAGAAAAGTGTATAAAATTCTTCCACAAGACTGCTTCATATCACCTGCGATGAGTCCATAGATGTACTAATGTATGCTCGATATAAATTTGTCTCCAATTGATACTGCCTGATCCGAGTATTTCTGCACAACTGAATGTAGACTTTCCTTCAATGATTCTACAACTCTTGTAGTGGAATTAGGTGGTTGGTAAAAAATCTGATTATTAACTGGAGTTCACCTTGGCCTGCTGCTCAGTCAGTCTCAAATTCAACCTTAATAGACACATTATTTTTGTTCACAGCAATGAACAAACTTCCTCCTATGCCACCTAATCTTCTTTTCTATATTGTGTCGCTAAATATTTTCAAGCTTTTCTACTTCAGGTTTCAGCCAGCTCTCAGATCTGAGAATAATTTGAGCGTGACAACTTTCCTCTAGGGAAGTAAGCGATCTGATTTTGCTGTCTACGTATAGACTAGTTGAAACCTGGTAGTCAAAGGAAGGCAGGATTCAGTTGCGATTGTGGATGGGGCCATAATCAGTTACTATTGGTTACCTTTTACAGTTACACACAATTTATTTTAAACCAGTAATTCTAGACCCAACAATAAATAAAAAATATCACACATTATTAATGTTGTTGTTGTTGTAGTTGTCAGTCCTGAGACTGGTTTGATGCTGCTCTCCATGCTAATCCATCCTGGGCAAGCTCCTTCATCTCCCAGTACCTACTGCAACCTACATCCTTCTGAATCTGCTTAGTGTATTCATCTCTTGATCTCCCTCTACGATTTTTACCCTCCACGCTGCCCTCCAGAGCTAAATTTGTGATCCCTTGATGCCTCAGGACATGTCCCACCAACCGATCCTTTCTTCTAGTCAAGTTGTGCCACAAACTTCTCTTCTCCCCAATCCTATTCAATATATCCTCATTAGTTACGTGATCTACTCACCTAATCTTCAACATTCTTCTGTAGCACCACATTTCGAAAGCTTCTATTCTCTTCTTGTCCAAACTATTTATTGTCCATGTTTCACTTCCATACATGACTACACTCCATACAAATGCTTCCTCTCTACTTCGACCATTATCAGTTATTTTGCTCCCCAAATAGCAAAACTCCTTTACTATTTTAAGTGTCTCATTTCCTAATCTAATTCCTTCAGCATCACCCGATTTAATTCGACTACATTCCATTATCCTCATTTTACTTTACTTTTGTTGATGTTCATCTTATATCCTCCTTTCAAGACACTGTCCATTCCATTCAGCTGCTCTTCCAAGTCCTTTGCTGTCTCTGACAGAATTACAATGTCATCGGCAAACCTCAAAGTTTTTATTTCTTCTCCCTGGATTTTAATACCTACTCCAAATTTTACTTTTGTTTCCTTTACTGCTTGCTCAATATACAGATTGAATAACATCGGGGAGAGGCTACAACCCTGTCTTACTCCCTTCCCAACCACTGCTTCCCTTTCATGTCCCTCGACTCTTATAACTGCCATCTGGTTTCTGTACAAATTGTAAACAGCCTTTCGCTCCCTGTATTTTACCCCTGCCACCTTTAGAATTTGAAAGAGAGCGTTCCAGTCAACATTGTATAAAGCTTTCTCTAAGTTTACAAATACTAGAAACGTAGGTTTGCCTTTCCTTAATCATTCTTCTAAGATAAGTCGTAAGGTCAGTATTGCCTCACGTGTTCCAACATTTCTACGGAATCCAAACGGATCTTCCCCGAGGTCGGCTTCTACGAGTTTTTCCATTCGTCTGTAAATAATTTGCATTAGTATTTAGCAGCTGTGGCTTATTAAACTGATAGTTTGGTAATTTTCACATCTGTCAACACCTCCTTTCTTTGGGATTGGAATTATTATATTCTTCTTGTTGTCTGAGGGTATTTCGCCTGTCTTGTACATCTTGCTCACCAGAGTTTTGTCAGGACTGGCTCTCCCAAGGCCGTCAGTAGTTTCAATGGAATGTTGTCTACTCAGGGGGCCTTGTTTTGACTCAGGTCTTTCAGTACTCTGTCAAACTCTTCACGCAGTATTGTATCTCCCATTTCATCTTCATCTATATCCTCTTCCATTTCCATAATATTGTCCTCAAGTGCATCGCCCTTGTATAGACCCTCTATATACTCCTTCCACCTTTCTGCTTTCCCCTCTTTGCTTAGAACTGGGTGCCCATCTGAGCTCTTGATATTCATACAAGTGGCTCTCTTTTCTCCAAAGGTCTCTTTAATTTTCCTGTAGGCAGTATCTATCTTACCCCTAGTGAGATAAGCCTCTACATCCTTACATTTGTCCTCTAGCCATGCCTGGTTAGTCATTTTGCACTTCCTGTTGATCTCGTTTTTGAGACATTTGTATTCCTTTTTGCCTGCTTCATTTACTGCATTTTTATATTTTCTCCTTTCATCGATTAAATTCAATATATCTTCTGTTACCTAAGGATTTCTACTAGCCCTCGTCTTTTTACCTATTTGCTTTCACAACTACATCCCTCAGAGCTACCCATTCATCTTCTACTGTATTTCTTTCCCACATTCCTGTCAATTGTTCCCTTATGCTCTCCTTAAAACTCTGTACAACCTCTGGTTCTTTCAGCTTATCCAGATCCCGTGTCCTTAAATTTCCACCTTTTTGCAATTTCTTCAGTTTTAATCTACAGTTCATAGCCAATAGATTGTGGTCAGAGTCCACATCTGCCCCTGGAAATGTCTTACAATTTAAAACCTGGTTCCTAAATCTGTGTCTTACCATTATATAATCTATCTGATACCTTCTAGTATCTCCAGCATTCTTCCATGTATACAACCTTCTTTTATGATTCTTGAACCAAGTGTTAGCTATGATTAAGTTGTGCTCTGTGCAAAATTCTACCAGATGGCTTCCTCTTTCATTTCTTAGCCCCAATCCATATTCACCTACTATGTTTCCTTCTCTCCCTTTTCCTACTGTCGAATTCCAGTCACCCAAGACTATTAAATTTTCATCTCCCCTCATTACCTGAATAATTTCTTTTATCTCATCATACATTTCTTCAATTTCTTCGTCATCTGCAGAGCTAGTTGGCATATAAACTTGTACTAATGTAGTAGGCATGGACTTCGTGTCTATTGTGGCCACTATAATACGTTCACTATGCTGTTTGTAGTAGCTTACCCGCACTCCTATTTTTTTATTCATTATTAAACCTACTCCTGCATTACCCCTATTTGATTTTGTATTTATAACCCAGTATTCATCTGACCAGAAGTCTTGTTCCTCCTGCCACCGAACTTCACTAATTCCCACTATATCCAGCTTTAACCTATCCATTTCCCTTTTTAAATTTTCTACCCTACATGCCCGATTAAGGGATCTGACATTCCACACTCCGATCCGCAGAATGCCAGTTTTCTTTCTCCTGATAACAACGTCTTCTTGAGTAGTCCCCACCCGGAGATCCGAAAGGGGGACTATTTTACCTCCGGTATATTTTACCCAAGAGGACGCCATCATCATTTAACCATACAGTAAAGCTGAATGCCCTCGGGAAAAATTACGGCTGTAGTTTCCCCTTGCTTTCAGCCGTTCGCAGTACCAAAACAGCAAGGCCGTTTTGGTTAGCGTTACAAGGGCAGATCAGTCAATCATCCAGACTGTTGCCCCTGCAACTACTGAAAAGACTGCTGTCCCTCTTCAGGAACCACACATTTGTCTGGTCTCTCAACAGATACCCCTCCATTGTGGTTGCACCTACGGTACGGCTATCTGTATCGTTGAGGCACGCAAGCCTCCCCACGAACGGCAAGGTCCATGGTTCATTGTTAATGAAGGAATAAAAAACTGTGTAAATAATAGTGTTTTCAGTGAGTTACAATTTAGAAAATCACCATTAAATACAGATGCAGCAGATAATGTGTTAAAAGAAAGCCACTGTGATCTGGGCAGAAGGCCTTATACGCCAGGAACAGCAGTAAGTTAAGAATTGTGAATAACTCGCTGTAACTTACAAATTACAGTTATTGAAACATTAAAGGCAAGTTCCCACAAACACAGCAGAAGGCATCAGGTGTCAGGAATGTCAGTAAATAAGGTTTTAAGGCGTACTGCTAAAATACAGATATCAAATTAGAATTTTAAGGCAAATGACCACAATCATGGTTGAAGGCCTTACACACCAGGAATGGTAATAATATAAAAATTTCGAAACCTGCTATAAAACTGCAAATACAATAGCAGATGTTAATTAAAAAAACCAAGCAACTGATCACTAAATGGGTGAAATAAGATGATGGTAAACTTGGTAACACGACCTTTAAAATCAACTGAACACTACACTGCTAGATTTATTCCAGAAGGAGACCAGAACTATTAATTACACATATATAACCTTTAATGTAGGCATTACAAGATGTTGTAATAAATAATACAATAATAAAGAAAGAGCACAAGAAATGCTAGAACCCAAAATCTCAGATTTCCAAGCTGGGTTCAGGCCAAACAGATCATGCCCAGAGCAAATTTTAAACCTAAAATTAATCACAAGGATAAGGAAGATGTGAGGCAAGCCTACAGTGTATGTCTTTGTCGACTTCAAGAAGGCATATGACTCAATCCACAGACCCACACTATTTAGGATTCTTGAGGAAAAAGGATTGGATCGGAAAATACAGAAAATCATTCAACAGACGTTAACAAATACAAAATCCAAAGTGAAATTTATGGGAAAACTTACAAGACCATTTGAAATAAAAACTGGGGTTAGACAGGGTGATGGGTTGTCGCCTTTGTTGTTCAATGTAGTTCTGGATAGAGTCATGGAAGAATGGGAGAAGAAACTTGAAGAAGAAAAGTGCTGGAAACCAATTTCATTAGGAACCAAGAAACATAACCTAAGAATCCCCTACTTAGCCTTTGCAGACGATCTCGCAATAATGGCAGATTCTAGTGAGATGGCTATAAAACAGGTAGAAATTCTAAAAGAATGTGCAGAAAAAGTCGGCCTACAGATATCATTTGAAAAGACAGTGTTTACAACAACAAATTTAGAAATTTCCAAATTACAAACAAAATACGGAGAAATCAACAGAGTACCATATTTCAAATATCTTGGAGAAATTATCTCGGAAAAATTTGCACAACAAGAAAGAATACAAAAAGCTCGTAAAGGTTTAGGATTAGTGCAAAACCTCTATAATAAAAAATGTTTATCTTTAAATGCAAAAATTAGGCATTACAATACAGTCATTAAACCATCAATGTTATATGCCAGCGAAACCTTGGCACTAAACAGGAAAACTGATCTAGAAAATCTAAAGAAAGAAGAAAGAAAAATAATTAGAAAAATTTTGGGACCAAGATGGACCGAGAATGGATATAGATTACAGAAAACATCAAAAATTGAAGAATATTCTAACATAGAGATAGACATGAGGAAAAGACGCCTTAAATTCTATGGCCACATAATGAGACTTCCTGAGCACAGATTAACAAAAAGAATTGTAAATTACGTAGATTCTCTTGTTAATGGAGGAGAATGGATCCAAAAAGTTAAAAAAGATTTGGAGTTAGCAAAAATTACTAAAGAAGAAATAGCTGCAAGGAACAATTTTAGAATAAAAGTTGAAAAGTGGGAGGTTAAACCAGAGACAAAAGCACCGAGAACCGGAACAAAATGGAGCGAAGAAAGAACAACTAAATTTTCGCAAACAATGAAAAACTGGTGGGCAAATAAAAAGAACCAGAAGACCAAGAAGAACGGAAAGTGAACCAGCTTTACTTAGCGTCTTCCACATGGGAGCTTTACGACTAATAATAATAATAATAATAATAATAATAATAATAACAATAATAAAACACAAGGATCAGTACATAAGTTCCTTAAAGGGTACTGAGGCAGGCATTACACTGAATTACTGGCCATCAGACCTCCTTTTAGAACACACGTCTTACAAGAACCAAGGGGCCACAGACGGTGCTCCAGGAATCAACCTCTGAGAAGGTCCGGCAACAAACTCTTTCGCAAGCGATGAGATAGGCAGCCAACAGTTGCATTCACTTCACAAAATGGTAACTCAGACTAGTGGCAGTCTAATGAATGACTAAAGATAATCTTGCTCAAGCTACCTAACGACCAATAAACCAAATACATCAATGGAACAATACGCCAAAGCCGGAACCAGCGATCTGCACTACGTCCTCAAAATACTGTGCTTAAAGCACCCGGAACGAGAAAGGAATCACTACCACCAGAGTAGAAGAATCACCAAACAGCCTAAATCAAGAAAGCTGTGAAAACTACACGCCTTACAGGTCAGCAGCGGCAAGGTGAGGAAATGTACACTGCCATTACATACACGTACCCCCAGGGCAGGTAACTGGGGCGTTAGCGGCCACCAGGCAAGAAAAATTACCGCTGGTTGAACTTAACAAATTGAAACAAGTTGAACGCAGTAAGTTTACGATGAGGTCGCGCACCCTCATTACCACAGGCCTTCCATCCGGCAGTCTGTGCGTGCCACCAGCGGTCCCGGTGTCTTCTAGCACTGTGCGGACCTGGCTCCTCCTGAGTCCCCAACCGAACTGGCCCACTCACACGACCCGGAAAAATGACGACGTCGCCCCAAAGATAGGACAACAGTTACTACATATCAATAACCATCTCTGCTGCCACTAGCGGACAGGCAGCGCTTGCGTAACCGAGTGGCGCCAGTCAACACGAGAAGAAGACAAACAACCGCAACCACGCCAACTAAACGATACTGTCTGGCCTCCAACAGAGGGCGGAAACCTACAAACAGCACCAATGTGAGCCGCAGCACGGCTTACTGGTGAGGATTTATCAGAGGACCTCAAACTATTGTATAGTACACAGAGGGAGTCCTACAGCCATCCATCCCATAATGCAAGTCCAAAAATCTGCAACAGTGACCACCACAAAATCGATGGAGCCTCTGGTTGAGACACTCTACTCAGCTCCAAACCAAAGGACCCCGATCGACTACAGGTATGATGCTGCAAACCATGGACTCTACTTGCTCCACGTGAGTGCGGCTAGCAGTCTTCACCACTTATGCCAGCTGCCCGTAAGAACCGAAAATGTCCTCAGAACCCAAGCGACAGTTCCTGAGATGAGGGCTTGGAAGAAGAAGAAGAAGAAGAAGAAGAAGAAGAAGAAGAAGGTAGACTGAACATACAGTAAAATCTTCCAGTGACAAAATACCATATATTGAGGTGTTCTCTGACATACGGGGTTTTGAGAAGTTGCTTTTTTTCACGACACATGTTCAACATTTAATTTACAAAAATTTTAAAAAGTAGCCAGTAAAGATGCTACGCTTGTCTAGTAACTCCCAGTGAGACGCTACATTGTTCAAAAGAGGAGGTACTGCGGTGGGTGTTCCTCAGAATTTGATTATGGGTCATTTGCGTTTTCATGCTATGTATGTGATCTACCTTTTTTTTTTTCTGGACAAAGGTGCAAGTTATTTTTACAAATAATAAAGTACAGTTGCAAACTGGCCAAAGAACGTTCAACAGAGAAAACAGTAAATGGCGTTTTCGTAAAAAGTTGCTACTTGGATTTTCAGAATAAGTCAGAAGAGCACACTTCTGCAGTTTTGTACTGAAAAAGGCTATAACATCTTAACATTATCCACTGTTGGACTACACCCAATGTTAAGATTTGCTAATACAGCTCTGATGTCGGACAATGTCTGACACATTTTCATTAGTGTAAAATAAATAATAATTGGGGAGAATGCAATGGGTAGAAAAATTGGATTGAAAGGGTTAAGTATGTATATTAATGAAAACATATATAAATTAAGAAAAATAATATACCTTTTAAAACATTTGGTTTTAGTATTCATGTCTTAGCATAATGGTGTAATTTGAGGCCATACATAACAGTAAATTGCCACAGTCTGGATATTATGAATGATTAGTGGACTGGGGGTAACATTTAATCACATAGAAGAGAATTTCTGGAATTACAAATGGGGCTTGCATGTATATGTCTTATAGGCATTTGTAAATTCATAAACTGGTGAAATTGGTTGTCAGCAATCCTTTCTAGCTGGAGGGAAATAATGATGATTATAAATACAGCCTTAGAAGGGAAAATAACCTGCACTCTCATTAAAGTGTTCATAACTGAAGATTAAAGTTGTTTCTAGTTGACAGCTCACCTTTACGAAAGAGAAATTACAAAACATAAGTTAGTCGTCAGTCACGTGCCGGTATATGGTCAACATGTAACATTGTAAGTATATTTTTAATAAATGTGTGTTAACTGTTGGTCACTTGACTTTTCCACATCTCAGTGTTCATAGCAAATATGGTCTGTGGAACATGCAACTGATCAACTTAATAAAAGTTCACTTTTATTATATGTATCACTTCGTGATGACACAGATATGAAGATGTTCAAAGAGGTTATTTTAAATTTGACGTAAAACCAAGATGGCACAGTAACTGTTATGAAATACCAAAGGCTGCCACTCTCTCTGGACAATGTATAGTCCCTAATACACTCCTGGAAATGGAAAAAAGAACACATTGACACCGGTGTGTCAGACCCACCATACTTGCTCCAGACACTGCGAGAGGGCTGTACAAGCAATGATCACACACACGGCACAGCGGACACACCAGGAACCGCGGTGTTGGCCGTCGAATGGCGCTAGCTGTGCAGCATTTGTGCACCGCCGCCGTCAGTGTCAGCCAGTTTGCCGTGGCATACGGAGCTCCATCGCAGTCTTTAACACTGGTAGCATGCCGCGACAGCGTGGATGTGAACCGTATGTGCAGTTGACGGACTTTGAGCGAGGGCGTATAGTGGGCATGCGGGAGGCCGGGTGGACGTACCGCCGAATTGCTCAACACGTGGGGCGTGAGGTCTCCACAGTACATCGATGTTGTCGCCAGTGGTCGGCGGAAGGTGCACGTGACCATCGACCTGGGAGCGGACTGCAGCGATGCACGGATGCACGCCAAGACCGTAGGATCCTACGCAGTGCCTTAGGGGACCGCACCGCCACTTCCCAGCAAATTAGGGACACTGTTGCTCCTGGGGTATCGGCGAGAACCATTCGCAACCGTCTCCATGAAGCTGGGCTACGGTCCCGCACACCGTTAGGCCGTCTTCCGCTCACGCCCCAACATCGTGCAGCCCGCCTCCAGTGGTGACGCGACAGGAGTGAATGGAGGGACGAATGGAGACATGTCGTCTTCAGCGATAAGAGTCGCTTCTGCCTTGGTGCCAATGATGGTCGTATGCGTGTTTGGCGCCGTGCAGGTGAGTGCCACAATCAGGACTGCATACGACCGAGGCACACAGGGCCAACACCCGGCATCATGGTGTGGGGAGCGATCTCCTACACTGGCCGTCCACCTCTGGTGATCGTCGAGGGGACACTGAATAGTGCACGGTACATCCAAACCGTCATCGAACCCATCGTTCTACCATTCCTAGACCGGCAAGGGAACTTGCTGTTCCAACAGGACAATGCACGTCCGCATGTATCCCGTGCCACCCAACGTGCTCTAGAAGGTGTAAGTCAACTACCCTGGCCAGCAAGATCTCCGGATCTGTCCCCCATTGAGCATGTTTGGGACTGGATGAAGCGTCGTCACACGCGGTCTGCACATCCAGCACGAATGCTGGTCACCAGGTGGAAATGGCATGGCAAGCCGTTCCACAGGACTATATCCAGCATCTCTATCATCGTCTCCACGGGAGAATAGCAGCCTGCATTGCTGCGAAAGGTGGATATACACTGTACTAGTGCCGACATTGTGCATGTTCTGTTGCCTGTGTCTATGTGCCTGTGGTTCTGTCAGTGTGATCATGTGATGTATCTGACCCCAGGAATGTGTCAATAAAGTTTCCCCTACCTGGGACAATGAATTCACGGTGTTCTTATTTCAATTTCCAGGAGTGTATAAACCAATTGTTCTTGCGGTTAGAACTGATTCCTCCTTAAAATAATGGGTTATGAACAATTAGTTGCTACATTGCTAATAAAGATAAATATCATGAAATAAATTTTTGTAGATTCGCAGAGCAGGTATTACTTTTTAGTTTAATTTTCACAGCCAGTTGACACTATTCATAGGAGTTTAACATGTTACATACAAGCATACTTCTGAAATAAGATTTGGATTTTGATTATTGTAAAAAGGAAAGTAACAAGCTGTATGCTTAGAAAGTAGAAACATGATAGTATCTTCCATGGGAAGATAGTGCAAGCTTCCTCCATGCATTTGCTGCAACAGAAAACATTTGCACATATAGGCAGTCTTTGCTTATGCCACCACAGCACATACCTGACTGACTGGTACCATATTTCCTGCTAAATATACATGGCTTGCAGCTCCAAATGCAACTGGAAAACATGGTAAATATAGTGATCAAGTTGGTTCACAGAGAGCCTCACAGTTTAACAAAGTTAGACTTCAGGAATGCCATTTTAAAAATTTAATTGTTTTGAAAACTTTGTAAACTCAATAATTTGTGATATCATGCAATCAGAAACAGTGTATGTAACCTATAACCCATGAAGTAGAATTTAGTGTCTGATATTTTCTGTAACAGGTTCGTAGCACTGGTCCAATTGATGTATTAACTCACCAACCTGTAAAAGGTCGACGTCGTGGTGGTGGTATCCGATTTGGAGAAATGGAACGTGATTCACTGTTGTCACATGGAGCTTCTTTCTTGCTGCAGGACAGATTGTTTCACTGTTCTGACAAGACAAAGGTATGATTGTTGAAAGTTGATTGAGTAGATTGTAGTTGCTCTTCACTTTTACCATTTTAATTTTGTGGATTACCTAATGTATAGCATTTCAGAGCATATTTGTCATAATTAACTATGATTTCTTACTTCATTGGAAATTTTCTAGTTGTTTTAATACATCATAAATTTAATGTGTTTACAGTGACATAAATACATTTAACAGTTCAAACATTTTGAGTTGTGTCCTCTTTCTTCCAAAGTTGCATAATTAATAACCCACATCCTCTGATGAAAGTTCCCAGCAAGAAGTGAGAAAAGATTATGTATCTCGCATCATGTGATGGAGGACATGATGACACATTCATTGTATGTTATGTGCATGCAAGCAAAGAACATTTGTAACTCTCATTTTGTATATAACTGCCCATAGTGCACCACAGAATATTCTTTACCACCATATATAAAATGTGTTCTTGCCTTGTACATATTCTAGCAGTTACTATGGATTCACAGTTTAGCAAAGGATGTAACATTTAAAAACTCAGTATAATTTGTGAAGATTATTGAAACTGAAATTCTGGTTGTTTAACCTCTTCCCTGCCTGATTTGCTGTTGTTTTGATACGTTTTTGCATTCTTGGTATAAGCAGACCTCTACACATTCTGCAGTATCCAGAAATAATAAAATGTTTTTCAATATTTATTAAGTACAAGCTTTATTATTATTATTAGAATTCCAGTTAAGTATGTTTGCTGTGATGATTTTATGCCCCAAGTTAAAACTATGCTGACTCAGGATTCAAATGTGAGTCCTAACCTTTCACTGTCAGTGCACTACCAGTCACACCATCTGAGACTGCCTCCAGGAGTGTCTTGAACTATAATGTATGCTGATAAAATTTTTGTTTGTAAGTAAAAAAAAAATATGTGTATTGAAGGATAAACTTTTTAGACAAAGTACTCAAGTTCATTATGCTCCCCATCCCTCATGTACGTGTCACTCAGTGTTGATTTGTTGTTACAGAGTTATGAATTTAATTATAGCTTGCTCTGAAGGTAAATAAGAACAGAATGTTAGCTACTTTGCAATTTTTCACAGTCTGAGAAGTACGATTTGATCAGATATGGTTGTTTGTGTCTTTTCCCTTATTTGTAAATAAACTGCTGATGTACTTTTATTGGTCCCTTTATCGTTGCAGACACTCATATGTAAAAAATGTGGAAATATTTTGAGTCCACTCTACATCCTGAACCGAAAGCAAGATCACCATGAAAGCGTGATTCAGTGCAGGATGTGCAAAGACAGCAGTGCAGTTCAAGAGATTGAGATTCCTTACATATATAGATATCTTGTTGCACAGTTAGCATCTGTAAATATTAATCTCAAGCTGGATGTAACAGAAGAGTGATTAATATTCAGGGAGATATTATGAAGTGTTTTGTATGTGTATATTTTTGTACATTTTGTATAAAATAAAATTTATGACTATTTAACTGATACAGAATTTGTTTCCAGAGTTACACTTATTTATTTATGTGCTCGATATGATTAAACTGGTACTGGTAGAATTTTCTTCCATTGCAAGTACAATTCAACTTAAAAACTGTTGTCAAAAATTTAAAAAAAAAAAAAGACAGCAGAAGAAAATGGTGAAAGGTTAACTGCAAGAAGGAAATATCTCCAGTTTTACAAGTTCTCAGTAAACTAAAAAATGTTTTTAAAAATTGAAATTGTAAGTAATATGAAAATTTCCTTCCTGATGAAGTTCCTGGATGGTTCTTACATACCACAGTATTTTCACTTCAAAATGTGTTGTCACATCGTAATCAGAATCAAGTCCAAATACAAAAGCCGGGTTGTCAGTGAGGTACAACAATTAGCAATGACAGCATGTTTATTATGTATGGACAGAACAGAACCAAACTCCTGGGTGGAGAGATAATATTTTATATAAACATTACAACCATAAGAAGTTTGAGAACCTTTAAGAAGCAGTATTTACTAAGTAACAATAAATGCTAGTGGTTGGGTTTGAAATGGCAATCCACAACACACAGACACTAACTGCTACTCCACAAGGCACATAGTACAGCTTGTGGCATTAATTCCCCTTCTTAAGAAACAGTGACCTGCTGTCTCAGAAGTTCTCACTGGAGACAACTGGATGTAGACCTTTTGGGAGCACTGATTTATCCTCATGATCAAGCCATGCCTCATCCTCTTCACTATGGATTAGCACTGAAGGTAGGCTCTTCAATTAAAGCATCATAACTGTAGAGAGAATCTTCAGTTTCCTTCAATGAGAACCCCCATGTTTTTCTTTACCTCAGGACTGTAGTAAGGTGCAATGCAGAGGACATCTCTGCACTTTTGTCTTCTGGATGAAAGGTCATAATTCTTGACTTCGTATGTGACATCCGATAAGTGACAAAGGATACAACAATGTGGTCCAAAGTGGTTCTTTAGTACAACTTTTGTGATAGCCCCACTTTCCACATGGATATAAAAATCCATACCAAGTCTTACAGACTGTGTCTCACTGCCTGGTGCTTGGTATTATAGCACTTTCAATCTTTATCTTTCTTCTGGATGTACCAGCTGTCTAGCTAATTCAGTCCTATTGATGAGGTATTTCACTTAGCCATTCTGAGTATTGTCCAGTTGAAACGGGAACAGCATATCCATTATTGTTTCAGCCTCACAACCTTCTGTTATATTATTATGTCATGACAGGCATTATTGAATCCCAGTATCTTTGTTCAGCAGTGTCATATATATTGAGTGTTTCTGCCATCATCATACTCTTCGAGGCCATTCGTCTGTGGATGCTAGGCAATTGTCATCATGTGGGTGATGCTGCAACATGAAATTACCTCTGATTCTAGTCTCTACAGAAAAACTTTTTCACAGATCATTCCATAGGGTGGGCTGTGCTTCAAAATGATGTATTTGACAAGGAACTTTTTAGTTTCCGAGACTCTGGCAGTTGACACAGCCTTGGTGCCAGAGTAGTGTTGAGGTAGTCAGTGCAGATTATTATCCCTCAATTCCCATTTGGAACCTCCTGAAGAGCCCAATCCAGTTCAGGAGAATGGAGCTGCTGCAGGTAGAATTGGTACCAGATGCCTCACAGGTAATTGTGGCAGGTGATTCCACCACTGGCATTCCTTACAGTGACTCACATAGTTCTAATGAATTGGTAGAGACCTGAGTTGTGTGATTCTGTCTTTAGTCTTCACAAACCCCAAGTGACCAGATGTCGGAGTATTGTGGAAATACTTCAGGATAGCTGGCTGTAGATGACTTGGGATGTTGAGCAGCCGTTAGCACTCCATCAGATCATAATTATTTTTCTACAACTGGAATCTTCCTTTGGTCAGTTCCTCATTCTTCATAGTTTTCATCTATACTGGATATTCCCTCTGTTCAGCAGCAAAGTCATTTAATGTGGCGATGACTGAAATTTCATGCACATTTCTGCATTCCACCAAAGGATTCCTTGAAAGACAGTTGACATCCTTGTGTTTGCGTCCATTTTCATGTAGCGCTGTGATGACGTACTCCAGAACTGTCAGTGCCCATCGTATCAGTCGACCCAACAGATCCTCCTGGCTAATCAGCTAGCATGGGGAATGGTGGCCTGTCACAATAGTAAATGGTTTGACAAATAAGTATGACTGGAACTAGTTGATGGTTCAGACAACTGCAAGGAACTTTTTCTCGATGGTAGAAAAGTTCTTCTTGAACTTGAAGACTACTCTGGAAGAATAAGCTATCACCCAATCAATATCATTTTGATGTTGTACTAGAACTGCCCCTTTCCTCTAACCATTAGTATACGTGTATAAATCTGTCTTGACATCCTTGTCATATAGTGCTAGGATTGGAGATGATGTTAACATCTCCTTAAGGACAAGTAAATACCTTTCTTGCAACTCATTCCAGGGAAATTTTGCATCTCCCTGCAGTAGTTCTTTCAAGTTAGGTACCTCGGTATGGAAGTCCTTTATGAATTTCTGTTCGTATGAACACATTCCGACAAAACTTCCCACAGCATGAATCGACAAAACTTCCCACAGCATGAATGTGCCAATTGGAAAATCTGTGACTCTTCTTATTTTCTCTGGATCAGGACAGAAACTAGATACACAAAGTTTTTTATGTCTTGGGTGACAAAGAGACAGTTTTTTGGATTGAGGCAGATGCATGTAGTCTGAACACTATATGTTCTTCAAATGTCTTTAAAAAATTACTGTCATCCACATAATAAAGAAACATAGCCCATTTCAGGTGTCAAAGCAGATCGTCCATCACATAATGGAAAGTGGCTGGAGTGGTACATAGTTCAAATGGCATAACTTTGATCTCATTAAGGACATCAGAATTTATTAAGGCAATATTTTCCTGGTCAGCCAAATCAGTTCTCATTTGCCAATAGCCTGGCACCACGTCCATAGTTGAGCACGACTTTGTTCCTTTAAAGCAATCTAGGACATCATAAATGAGCAACAACGGATAGACATCTTTCTTCATGATTTTGATCAGTCATCAGTAACCAACACAGAATCTCCATGGTCCACCTTTTTTCTTCACAAGGATGACAGGAGAGGATAGTAGGTAGCTTCTTCCACCACATTGTCTGTAGTGGTAGCAAAGCACTGAGATGAATTTGGCTACTCATGATAATTGTTTTTTTCTTTCATTATTATTATTATTTTACACAACAAGGACCAAAGAGAGGAGAAAATCTCCATGGCCGTGGAATGAGTCAGTACATGAAGTTAACACCAGAAAAGTTAGCAGATAAAATATAATTTGGAGGAATCCTATGCAAACATCTAGTTGCTTCGTGTATGTTTGTGCAATCAAGGCTACAACACACGAATTAGCTTAATTTTTTTCTGGTATCTTCCTGACATAATGGAATGAGTGAACTATGGGGAAGTCCTTCAGTTTAGACAATAAAGTGCCAAGATAATTGCTGCTCACTGAAAATGGATGCAGCAGAATACTACAAACCTTCCTGCATAATAGTTAATAGCATGCGATCCAAAAACAGATTTGATTTCTGCCTAGTATTAACCGAATGAAAGCTGCTAATTCATGAGCATAAGCTCATATTGTTAACAACAAATGACATTAAAGAAATTATGTATTGAGAAGCTAGTGTCAAACAAAATCCCCAGATCCTGAACAGGAGGCTCGCGAACTTAAGGGACGTCTCCACTAGCCAGTTACTTCTGCAAATTGCTTTGGCAAGTTAATTTCCGAAACTTTCTGTAACTTTTTGTGTCATGTCACAAGATAAGCAAATGTAAGTTTACAATGTCATTAAAAAGACCAGTCACCACGGTTGTTGCATTATTATGGTTGTTGTCAACAAAGAAAAATTGTTGCAAAAGGTAAAGTTAAGAAAAAAAGAAAAGTTTGAGTGAAGAAATTTGATGCAAAGGTGTACACATGTAAGTTATCAAGAAACAGGCTGTGACGTTTAGGGATTCCAATAGTACATTTGTTTCAGCCTATCTGTCTTCATGCCATTCTCCTTTTTGATATAGACATTTTCATACAAGAAGGAAGACACACAACTTCTGCATGTTTTTGAAAAATTTCCAACAACTGACAAGTTCGCCAAGTTCTTGCAGCAAGATGCAAGAAACTGTTTACACTAACTTGCAGAGATTACTACTGCAAGTTGACGAAACTTGCAGAGATTACTACTGCAAGTTGACGAAACTTGCAGAAGTCAACTTACTGGCAGTGTTTTCATGTGAAAGAACTTGCAAAAGTAGCCTTTGCAGGCGACTTGGGAAAGTTCACATACTAGTGGACCCATGTCATTACACCCCACATTGGTCTAACTGCCCATTTCTGAGCCAAAACCCTGTTATGAATGGGAAGAGCTACCTCATAATACCGTGTGTCCTAAACCAATGAAGTTAAGCAGTTTTTCTGTTGGACCATCACTTGTTGCAACTATTGTTCTAATGGTGAATATAGCAGCATTCAGTTTTTGAACAAAATTCTGGATGTGGGCATTCCATGACAGGTTACCATCTATCTGAATACCTAGTAATTTGGATTGTTCAGATTCACTAATCAAATACCCATTCTATTCAATCAGAATGGCAATTTTAGTTGAATTGTGCGTTAGAAACTAAAAATTTAGCCTTACTGTGATTCAGCATCAATTTATTTTCTACACGCCTTGAACTTACATAACGAAATACACTATTTGATACATTGCCTGTGTTGCACTTTACTTGCCCCACTACCGTGCTAGTGTCATCAGCAAACAGAAATATTTTAGAATTGCCTGTTGTATTAAAAGACACATCATTTGTATATAGAATGTTCAGAAACTCTCTGAGAATTTTGTAAGGGTGTTGCAGGGGAGGTTGCACTGAGAAATATTTGTTTTAAAAAATATTAATTATATATTGTGCCATTGCTGAGTTACTTAGGGTTGAAGTTAGCCAGTCACATCATTGGACATGCAGATTCAAGCACCTGAACACAGTAAAATGCAATAATGCACAGACATCTGTGGGTCCATGAGTTACCACTTGTTCAGATACTCATTACTACTGAAAATGTGCCCTTTTAGGAAGTGATAAATTTAAGATAGATGATCAAAAGATATGTTCGCTCAGTTTGAGAAGACCAAGGAAGAAAAAAATTTGGCAGCACAGTCTCTGGCAGGCTGCTTGTATTTGCAAGTGCAACTAACGTTAATGCTAAATAACTTGGAAATGGGACTACTTATTGAATTTTTTCTTTAAGAATCATTTCCCAGCTCAACCTTCCCTGTAATGCTCTTACAGATACCATCTCATAGCCATTCTTATTACTGGTAAGAGTGACCTTTTTCTGTCTGTTCTTAAAGTTTGAGAGGATTCAGTTGTGAGCTGCTGCTTTTATTCCATAATGGTCAAACTTCTGCAGTAATAGTCTGCTATCAACACAATCAAATACCTTAATTAAATTAAAGAAGATACATAGCACCTTTTTCTTTACTCCGTCCAGTGACTCAGAGAGAGAGAGAGAGAGAGAGAGAGAGAGAGAGAGAGAGAGAATACAGCACTTACACTTCTATAACCAAACCGTACATTTTACAGCAAATTATGTAAAATGAGATGATCAATTACAGCCTTTGCAATAACTTTAGCAAACACTGAGCTCATAGAAATAGGTCTCAAACTCTCTACGTTACCCCTTTCTCCATTTTTTAGAAAGTGAGTTCAGTATCAAGTCCTTCAGATGTATAGGGAACTGACAACCCCTAAAGGCAAAATTACATATGTGACCAAGTACTGGGCTACCGTGTGAGGTGTGTTCAAAAAGTAAGGTGACTATACATTTTATGAAAAAATATTTACTTGTTCATTGATATTCATGTTGTTCCCTTCAAAGTAATCCCCCTCAGATGCAATACACCTGTGCCAATGCTTCTTCCAATCCTCGAAGCACTTTTTGCTACAGCCTTGAGTACTTCCAGCGATGCAGTTTTTATTTCCTCAGTCATTGAAAATCTTCATCCTTTCACATGTCTCTTCAGTTTTAGGAACAGGAAAAAGTTGCCGGGGGCCAAGTGTGGTGAATATGGTGGCTGAAGTATGATTGTCATGTTGTTTTTGGCCAAAAAAATCTCTCACCAGCAACAATGAATGGGCAGGTCCATTATCATGATGAAAAAGCCATGAATTGTTATTCCACAATCCCGTACTTTTCTTGTGGATTGCTTCTCACAAAGGCACACAACATCAAGATAATACTCCTTATTGATCGTACGACCTTGAGGCAACAATTCAAGATGCACTACGCCATGGTAATTGAAAAACTCAGTGAGCAAAATTTTGACATCTGATAGAACTTGGCGCACTTTTTTCGGTCTTGGCTCTCTACGATACTTCCATTGGGACGATTGGGCTTTGGTTTTGATGTCAAACCATAAACCCATGTTTCGTCACCAGTTATGACCCTTTTGAGCAAATCAGGATCGTCATTGTCATCATTCAAGAGCTCCTGAGCACTGCTCAAAATTGAGAAGTTTTGGAACAAACTTCACCGACACACGTCTCATGCTCAAAACGTCCCAAAAAGTTGTATGACATGAGCCGACTGATATGCCTACGTCCACAGAAACTTCTCTTATCATAATTCGATGATTTTCCAAAACAATTTCCTTCACAGCTTCGACATTACTATCTGTTGTTGTGCTGGGCATCCAGAGAGAGGTTCGTCGTAGGCACCTTCTCGGCCATCTTGGAGGAGCTTGTACCACTTGTAAACAGTTTGTTTTACTTAGAGTAGACTCACCATAAGCCACTGTTGACATTTCAAGTGTTTTAGAGTGCATGATTCCATTTTCACTTAAAAATTGATACAAATTCTTTGCTACAGTTTTTTTATAATCAAAAATCGTCGAACACACTAAAACTTATCTAACTTTTCTTTTTGTCGAAAACAAATTAAGTATGCAGTACACTTGAAATTGTGAACATATGTTCAGGACATGTTAACCAACATAACAAACAAAAAAATCGATAATCGAATGAATCCTGTTAGATAACCCATTATATCCACAAGTGTTTATTCTTCGGGACTGATGACCGTGTAGTTCAGTCCCTTTCTCTCCAATTTAACCAACCTACATTATTCCTCAGTGATGTAATTATTAACACAGTTTTCCCCTTGTCAGCCTCAGAGAGATTTATTTCAGGTAGCAGTCTTGGAAAGCCGTTTTTCAGTGAGTTACATGATTTCCTGTAAAAACTAAGTTTTTATTTACTTTCTGTGCTATATTTAGAAAGTGATTGTTAAATACTCTACATATATTTGATTTATTATAACAAAAACAGTTTTACTATGTATTGATTTTATGTCATTGGCCTTGTGCTGTTGGCTAGAAACTTTCACGGCTGACCATATGGTTTTAATTTTGCCCTGAGAATTAACTATTCAGTTTGTTTTTTGTCTTGCTAATGGCTTTTTAAGAACCTTACAGTACTGTTCGAAATGGGCTACTACAGCTCAATTGTGATTATTTCTTAAAGTTCTGATATTATTCCCACTTCGTTCTTCATGCTATCTTTATCCCATTAGTCAGCCACACTGGTTGTCTGTCTGTGCTAGTACCCTGTTTCAAACACACTATTGGAAAGCAGCTTTCAGAGAGCATGAGATATGTCAAGGAAAACATTAAATTTGTCATGTTATCAGCACTATAAATATCCTGCCACTCTTTTTCTTTAATGAGGTTTTAAAAGTGTGTATGTTGCAACTTCTCTTCATTTCTAAATAGTTTATAATTATATTCAATTCTTTTCCTTGCACAATAACTTATAAAATTAATTTCAGTCACCAGGTACAACTGAATCTAAGAACTACTACTAGCTTAAACAGAAATGTCCTGGTATCAAGAGTTAAGGGACCTATTCATAATTGTAATTACAGGGTGTTTCAAAAATGACCGGTATATTTGAAACGGCAATACAAACTAAACGAGTAGCGATAGAAATACACCGTTTGTTGCAATATGCTTGGGACAAAAGTACATTTTCAGGCAGGCAAACTTTCGAAATTACAGTAGTTACAATTGTCAACAACAGATGGCGCTGCGGTCTGGGAAACTCTATAGTACGATATTTTCCACATATCCACCATGCGTAGCAATAATATGGCGTAGTTTCTGAATGAAATTACCCGAAACCTTTGACAATGTGTCCGGCGGAATGGCTTCACATGCAGATGAGATGTACTGCTTCAGCTGTTCAATTGTTTCTGGATTCTGGCGGTACACCTGGTCTTTCAAGTGTCCCCACAGAAAGAAGTCACAGGGGTTCATGTCTGGCGAATAGGGAGGCCAATCCACGTCGCCTCCTGTATGTTTCGGATAGCCCAAAGCAATCACACGATCATTGAAATATTCATTCAGGAAATTAAAGACATTGGCAGTGCGATGTGGCCGGGCACCATATTGCATAACCCAGAGGTGTTCGCAGTGTCGTCTAAGGCAGTTTGTACCGCCACAAATTCACGAAGAATGTCCAGATAGCGTGATGCAGTAATCGTTTTGGATCTGAAAAATGGGCCAATGATTCCTTTGGAAGAAATGGCGGCCCAGACCAGTACTTTTTGAGGATGCAGGGACGATGGGACTGCAACATGGGGCTTTTCGGTTCCCCATATGCGCCAGTTCTGTTTATTGACGAAGCCGTCCAGGTAAAAATAAGCTTCGTCAGTAATCCAAATGCTGCCCACATACATATCGCCGTCATCAATCCTGTGCACTATATCATTAGCGAATGTCTCTCGATCAGCAATGGTAGCGGCGCTGAGGGGTTGCCGCGTTTGAATTTTGTATGGATTGAGGTGTAAACTCTGGCGCATGAGACGATACGTGGACGTTGGCGTCATTTGGACCGCAGCTGCAACACGGCGAACGGAAACCCGAGGCCGCTGTTGGATCACCTGCTGCACTAGCTGCGCGTTGCCCTCTGTGGTTGCCGTACGCGGTCACCCTACCTTTCCAGCACGTTCATCCGTCACGTTCCCAGTCCGTTGAAATTTTTCAAACAGATCCTTTATTGTATCGCTTTTCGGTCCTTTGGTTACATTAAACCTCCGTTGAAAACTTCGTCTTGTTGCAACAACACTGTTTTCTAGGCGGTGGAATTCCAACAACAGAAAAATCCTCTGTTCTCAGGAATAAACCATGTTGTCCACAATACACTTGCACGTTGTGAGCAGCACACGCTTACAGCAGAAAGACGACATACAGAATGGCGCACCCACAGACTGCGTTGTCTTCTATATCTTTCACATCACTTGCAGCGCCATCTGTTGTTGAAAATTGTAACTACTGTAATTTCGAAAGTTTGTCTGCCTGAAAATGTACTGTTGTCCCAAGCACATTGCAACAAACGGTGTATTTCTATCACTGCTAGTTTAGTTTTTATTGCCGTTTCAAATATACCGGTCATTTTTGAAACACCCTGTAAAAGCTTAGTTTCATGAAATTCAACTTTCCATCACAACATTCAGTAAGCTGTTAAATGCAGTGCTTTCATTCATCAGTAGATTCAAATGAAATACTGTTTTTCATGTGCATGGTCACTCTCCCACTCTGCAATGAGTTCCTTGGAAAATAGTCAGTTAATATATTGGGTTGGTGCATAAGTTCATATTGTTTTCCCATAAGTTTAATAAACACTACTGATACACACAACAGAGACTTTAGTCATCAGTAATATTTTCTTCTTCACTGTTTACAAGTCTGCCATTGCTGCGGTAACTTTTCCATTCCACAATTGTAGAAATTGTGTGGTTTTGAGGCAAAGAACTCATCGAACCGTGTTCTGAGTGCATTTTTTTCCAGAAAGAAAGTTCCTTGAAGGTTTTCTGATAGAGTGTGGGAAAGAGTGAAAATCTGAGGGTGGAAGACCAGGTGAATAAAGTGGGTACAGAATGACTTCCCAACCCAACTGATAGGTAGTATTTTGTGCCCCTCTAGCAGAATGCAGGCTGGCACTATCAGGAAGTAGCATCACTTCACTCAGTCTTCCTAGTTATTATTCTTGAACTGTGCCTGTAAGTCATCTCAGTTGTTGACAATCAGTGTCAGCAGTGATGGGTAAACCTCTGGGAAGTAATTCATAGTACACCACACCATCGCTGCTCCATCATATGCATAAAATAATCTTTTGTGGATGTGCACAGGTCTTTGTAAGAGGAGTTGTTGCTTTGTTGGGTTAAATTTTTCCTTTATTTGTCTTATGGTAACATAAAGACACAATCTCTTGTGACCATTAACGATATAGGATAGGAATTATTGGTGTTGTCCATGAGCCAATTGATGATGTGCAAGCAGAGGTTCACATATGGTCACCTGCTGATTTCAGTGATTTTGGTTTCAAGCATGCAGTACCCGTACAACAGATTTTTGAATCTTCCCCATTGCACGCAAATGTTGCATAATGGAGGAATGATCACAATTCATCACATCTGCCAGTTATCTACTACACCAATGTGGATTAATGTGCTTAAATGAGCTTCAAACTGTGACTGCCTGCCTAACATGGAGGCAATGTCAAAACGATCTTCCTTAAATGAGAAAACCATTTTGATGCCATGCTTTGTCTAACTGCATTATTCCCATAGATTGTGCAAATTTTTCGACTGTCTCCGCTGCTGTTGCCCCTCTATCGAACCCAAACAGAAGAATATGTCGGAAATATTCAGATTTGTTCACTTGGTACTCCATTTTCTAGAGTCCACAACTCCACTCATTATCTCCAAATGACAGTATGTAAAAGCAAATAGGTGACGATAACCCTAATGTTAGTGTCAGAGAAGTTGCTGCTGTACAAGGTAACATTGACCACGTCACTGTATGGAGAGTGCTACGGGAGAACCAGTTGTTTCCGTACCATGTACAGCGTGTGCAGGCACTATCAGCAGCTGATTGGCCTCTACGAGTACACTTCTGCAAATGGTTCATCCAACAATGTGTCAATCCTCATTTCAGTGCAAATGTTCTCTTTACGGATAAGGCTTCATTCCAACGTGATCAAATTGTAAATTTTCACAATCTACATGTGTGGGCTGACGAGAATCCGCACGCAATTGTGCAATCACCGTCATCAACACAGATTTTCTGTAAACGTTTGGGCAGGCATTGTTGGTGATGTCTTGATTGGGCCCCATTTTCTTCCACCTACGCTCAATGGAACGCGTTATCATGATTTCATACGGGATACTCTACTTGTGCTGCTAGAACATGTGCCTTTACAAGTACGACACAACATGTGGTTCATGCACGATGGAGCTCCTGCACATTTCAGTCGAAGTGTTCGTACGCTTCTCAACAACAGATTCGGTGATCGATGGATTGGTAGAGGTGGACCAATTCCATGGCCTCCATGCTCCGCTAACCTAAACCCTCTTGACTTTCATTTATGGGGGCATTTGAACGCTCTTGTCTACGCAACCCCGACACCAAATGTAGAGACTCTTAGTGCTTGTATTGTGGACGGCTATGATACAATATGCCGTTGTCCAGGGCTGCATCAGTGATTCCACGCGACGGAGGGTGGATGCATGTATCCTCACTAACGGAGGACATTTTGAACATTTCCTGTAACAAAGTGTTTGAAGTCACACTGGTATGTTCTGTTGCTGTGTGTTCCCATTCCATGATTAATGTGATTTGAAGAGAAGTAATAAAATGAGCTCTAACATGGAAAGTAAGCGTTTCTGGACACATGTCCACATAACATATTTTCTTTCTTTGTGTGTGAGGAATGTTTCCTGAAAGTTTGGCCGTACCTTTTTGTAACACCCTGTATATTGATGACCTTGCAGACAATATTAATTGTAACCTCAGATTTTTTGCAGATGCTGCACTTATCTACAGAGAAGTAGAGTTTGAATGAAGCCGCACAAGAATTTAGTCACACCTTGATCAGATTTTAAAGTGGTGCAAAGGTTGGCAACTACAATAGAACCCCTCTAATCCGTCACTTTCGGGACCGGGACCATGGTCAGAACGAGAAAAAGGTCGGATTATCCGAAAAACCTAATATTTATTGCAAAAACTATAAAAAGACATTTAGCACAAAAATTAAATGATTTAAGAACGAAAAGATGTCTACAGTAATTTAAAAAGATGTTTTTTACACAGTGTTAAACAGTATATTAACTAAAAAACGTCTGCACACACTGTAATATGTATTGGTTTTAAAAGGAAAAACGACAAACAAATTACAGTACTGTGCTGTACATAATAACGTATAAACGATGTATACTGTAAACTAAAAAATGTTTTACAAAGGAATAAACTACTGTATGTATAAACTAAGAAATGATTATACTGTATGCATTGTTTTTACAACAAAAACGTAAACAAATTACTTGGAAAAAAAGTCAGGGATACATTTTTGACGAGTTTTCCAAGGATCAGTCCAGCCTTTACTAGCAGCAAATTTACTTCCGGCTTCCAGTTTTTTGTGCAAAACTATCGCTTTTTCTTTGACAATTGTCCTGGATATTGGAGTTCCTTTCCTTCTTTCTTGACAAAACCACATCCACAATGCGTTATCATGCAGCTCAAGTTTAGGCTTTTTTAATGTTTTGCAATTCTTCAGAGTGTTTTCACCATCAACCGTAACTGTATAGGAGTCAATGTCTTTCCGATTCTTCCTCCAATCTTTAATTGTCGTAACATATACATTCAGTCTCTTTGCAATTTTTTGGAGGGAATCTCCTTTGTCCAGTCTTTGTAGCACTACTAATTTTTCATTTAGTGAAAGAGCTAAGTGTTTACATTCGAATCCAGACATTTTGAAAAACAGACGACTGTACACACAGTGAATCTACCATAATAAGTACAGTAGAGAACACGGACTAAAGCAAACAACGAAGTTTTTTAATCCGAACAAATGATGAAACTGCACAATAACATACAGTATAACAGTATGCACAGCGATAGACACCGCAACAATGGCCCGACAGGCGTCCAGTCAGTGACAAGTCGGAACAGGCTCGCGAGCCTCATCATGGTCGGACTAACCGGAGTGACGGACCATCCAAGGTCGGATTAGAGGGGTTCTACTGTAGCTTTAAATGTTCAGAAACGTAAAGAACTGTGCACTTCACAAAACGAAAGAAACATGATACTCTACGAATATTATAACAATGGCTGGTTGCAGTTGGAAACGGAAAACTCTTAGAAATATCTGAGTATAGTACTTAGTGAGGTCATGAAACAGAACTATCAGTTTATTGGTGGGATAGAAGGGAAATGCAAGATGGTTTCTGACAAATCCCTCACAACCCATCCTAGAGTACGCCAAAAATGTGTCAAACCTGTACCAAAGAGGACTAGCAAGGGATATTGAATGTATATGGAGAAAGGTAGCATGAAGTTACAGGTTGGTTTGACCTGTGAGACATTGCCACAGGGATGTTGAAAGAGCTGAAATGGCAGACGCTTCAAGATAGACTCTATTTGAAGAAAGTTCACAGCAAAGTTTAAAGAAACAGCTTTAAAAACAAAAGAAATGTTCGGAGTAGGTATTAAAATCCATGGAGAAGAAATAAAAACTTTTAGGTTCGCCAATGACATTGTAATTCTGTCAGAGACAGCAAAGGACTTAGAAGAGCAGTTGAATGGAATGGACAGTGTCTTGAAAGGAGGATATAAGATGAACACCAACAAAAGCAAAACGAGGGTGATGCTGAGGGAATTAGATTAGGAAATGAGACACTTAAAGTAGTGAAGGAGTTTTGCTATTTGGGGAGCAAAGTAACTGATGATGGTTGAAGTAGAGAGGATATAAAATGTAGACTGGCAATGGCAAGGAAAGTGTTTCTGAAGAAGAGAAATTTGTTAACATCGAACATTGATTTAAGCGTCAGGAAGTCACTTCTGAAAGTATTTGTATGGAGTGTAGCCATGTATGGAAGTGAAACATGGACGATAAATAGTTTGGACAAGAAGAGAATAGAAGCTTTCGAAATGTGGTGCTACAGTAGAATGCTGAAGATTATATGGGTAGATCACATAACTAACGAGGGGGAATTGAATAGAATTGGGGAGAAGAGATCGGTTGGTAAGATATGTTCTGAGACATCGAGGGATTACCAATTTAGTATTGGAGGGCAGCGTGGAGGGTAAAATCGTAGAGGGAGACCAAGAGATGAATACACTAAGCAGATTCAGAAGGATGAAGGCTGCAGTAGGCACTGGGAGATGAAGAAGCTTGCACAGGATAGAGTAGCATGGAGAGCTGCATCGAACTAGTCTCAGGACTGAAGACCACAACATTAACAACAACACATATCGCTCCCATAGGAATCATGAGGACAAACTTTTCTCCAGCCTACAATTTTCTCTGCTTTGTTGTCCTTGAGCCAATGCTGGGCTATGCTGTGCAAGTAAAAGTACACATTTGTCCAATACATCATGTAATCTCACTTCTTACACTGACTGATACTTGATGTGCTGCTGACTTACTGCTAGTTTGTAATCCACTGGTCTCCTGAATATACAGAACTGGAAAGTGATGCACTGCTTGTATTCCTGTTCCTGTCTATGTATGAGATGGTTTTTATGTTGCCTGATTGAAGCAATGTTGATGCAGATATTTCGAAACATTTGGTGTTTCCACCAAATGATATCTTGCTGTAACTGGAATGAAGTCCAAATCCTCAAGCAGGGTCATCAATGACATACAACACACAACATCACAGAAAGCATATTTATTATACACACCAACGTAAAACCAGGAATGAAATTCTTCAAGGAGAGTGTTACTATTTATACAGACTTCAAATATTCCAGAATATACAAACGAGAGAACTTTCAAGGACTTCCAAGAAGTTATAAATACCGAACAACAAATAACTACTGGCAGTCGGGTTTGAACTGGCGACTTGCGGCATGCCAGACAGCAATGCTAGCTGCTACTCCACAAGGTATGTAGCACAATTCACAGTACTATGACTTCTTCGGTCACCTGCAAGTTTCCATGCTGCTGCAAACAAATTACCACTTTATACTCCATCAATGTGTTGGATCATTTTGTTCAAATATGGGACTTAACTGCTAAGGTCGTCAGTCCCTAAGCTTACACACTACTTAACCTAAACTATCCTAAGGACAAACTCACACACCCACACCAGCAGCACAGTCCATGACTGCAGCGCCTTAGACCGCTCGGCTAATCCCGCACGGCTTGGATTATTTTGTTTTGCCCCTTCTAGTGGTGTGGGAATTTCAATGTGAAAGTGATAACAACCATTCAAAAATAAATAAATAAAAACTAAGCTGTCAGCTGTTCACACAGTAACAGAGAACTGGGAGGGGAGCCACACTCTTTTTTCCAGATTTAATTTGCGATCTCATTCATTACTTTCACCTTTGACACTCATATTTTATCTGTATTACTATAAAGTAAAGAAGCTAATCAGTTTTGAGCAGTACTAAATAACCATAGATTTGGGATGGGATATGAGAGCACATGCCTCAAGATGCTTGAGGACTTCTTGATCCATTTCTCAAAGCATACCTCATCATACAGCAATGTAAACAGGCAACTAATAATAGGTTTTTATCATTTTATTTGAGCTGCATCCTTCCTTTGGTGTGAGAAAAAGACAGCTGTACTAAATCTAAGATGTGTAGTGCATACTACTGACAATGAAGAGTACTTCATAGATGTGTCTGAAAGTAAAATATAATTTTGTATTTGTTTCCAGTATATTCATTTCAGAAGCCAAAAAAATGCGATATGGCATTTGAACAAGCATGAATATTTCAAGGCAAGGAGATATCAACTGGTAGCTTTTGTTCTCAGTAAGTCAGTAGTGTGTAAACGACTAATAACTACAATATGTTAACTCATTTTCTGGGGATATAACTTAAAGGTAAAATATGCAATTCCATAAGTATGGTGCACATTAAATTATATATGTTCTTA
Organism: Schistocerca gregaria; assembly: GCF_023897955.1. Classification (NCBI taxonomy): domain Eukaryota; kingdom Metazoa; phylum Arthropoda; class Insecta; order Orthoptera; family Acrididae; genus Schistocerca; species Schistocerca gregaria. The sequence continues at coordinate 302,907,941 of NC_064921.1, forward strand.
CCGCCTTACTTACCTACCTCTGCTCCACCTTCACATACACGATGTGTACTATGTATTATGACAGTGAGGTATTTTGGCTTTGAAACTTGCTTAGTAGACAAAACATGATGTTAGCAAAAACATGCAGCACGGGTTGCAGATGATATACCGTATTTGTGCAAACACAGACCACAATTTTTTCTCCCAAATTTTGAAAAATCATGGTGTGGCCTATAATCAAAATATTAGTTCCCCTCAGATCACAAACTGCCAATCTCAGAATGACTTGTACACATTACTTGTGGGTTGAAATTAATACCAGGCTTAAAGAGAATATAGCAGAAAAACTCTTACCTTGTAACAATACTTCAAAAACAAAAGCGACTTTGAAGCGTAAAACTGTGTCAGCTTGTTTGTACATACCCAATCAAGCACAATGACCAGTGTACAATTCCTCACCCTCGCTAGACGCTACAGTGTGCTGCTCAGAATCACTATCATAAAGATAATTTTCACTTTTCATGACAAATTCTTCTAATATTTACTGGATTGGATTGTTGTTGTGGGGGAAAACACCAAACAGCAAGGTCATCGGTCTCATCGGAGTAGGGAAGGACGGGGAAAGAAATTGGCCGTGCCCTTTCAAATGAACCATCCCGGCATTCGCCCAAAGTGATTTAGGGAAATCACGCAAAACCCGAATCAGGATGGCTAGGCACGGGATTGAACCGTCATCCTCCCAAATGCGAGTCCAGTGTGCTAACCACTGCGCCACCTCGCTCGGTCCAATATTGACTGCAAAGTAGCCAAAATCCAAGCCACTTCTGACAGACATATACTGAAAATGATTTCCTGGCAGAAAAAGAATGCTTTATTACTGATGTAATTTCTACAGAACTATCTTACACTAGCTTTGAATAATACACACATTCAAAGCCTGCAACACACTTGTCATTCCACCAAGCATAATCACTAAATCACACTTTCTTTTTTTCAGTTTTTGTTTCACCCAATCATCAGTGAACCCACAAAATCGATTCAATAGAAGCACTGATCCCGAGCGAAGAAGAACTCCTGGCTGCTTATTCCACACTGCTGAAATCCAGTCAAGGGCCAGTTCCTCCATCACCCACCCACCATCACAAGGTGTTATGATAACACCCGCTGGGAAGCTTTTCTCCGTTGAGGGTCATGTGATTTCTGATTAAAAAAAACATATTTTCTCCTATCACATGCAATGCTCAAGATCACTGTACACGGCTGTTTTTCAGTACCACATGTACATATTTGCACAACTACATTCCCGAACAGTATTTACTGAAGAGCTGTTTGGCATATCAAAATAGACCAGCATATGGTTTGCACTTTTTATTTGTGAATGTAAATAAAAAAATTTTGCATTTTAATTGGATCACATAAAACTGAAAGAATATCAAACTGTTTTTGTAAACTTGAAGCAGTTTTTATGCAATTTTAGTTCTGCAGGGAAAGATGGGTTCTTTTGTTAAATTGCCATTCCCATCCATATGAAATTAAGTTCCACTGGTAAAATTTTTGTTTTATGTGCTATTTTGCAGCCTTCAATTTGAATAATTTCAGTTAGAATGATACATCCACATTTCCTGTTCTGAACTACAATATCAAGCAAGTCTTTTTCCACATCTCAATATCTGCACTAATTCCCTAACAAAAAACACCAACCTTTTGAACTGTTTTAATATTTTCTTATCACTTCCACATCACTGATGAATGTTTATTTCATCATAATGAAATCTGTGTCCGACTTTCCACCCTCCAGGTTCCTTTGCAGAGCTGATAACTTTTCTCTTGCCCTCAGCTTTGAACATCCGTACACACTCTTTAATTAGTTGGATCACCAGACCTGCCATATGCAAAATCTGTCCCCTTGGTGATGACGAAGGAGGAGAGGGTGATGGACTGGCTTGTTAGGACTGTAAGGGTCGGAAGCATACAGTTTCAATTTGAAAATTGTACTATGTATGCATACTTCAGACATCTATGGACCTTATGGTGAACCAGCTTTGTCTATACTATCGGTCCACATCATATATATGAACATTCACAGAAAACTGTCTCACCAATTTATCTGATAGTCACCCCCACATGGGCATAAACATATTGTTGCTCTGCACTGCTCAACTGTTATGTAGGGTTTCCATAATAATTTAGAGTCTGCATCATGTACTCAGTAAATGCAATTCGTAACCACAAGTATATTGGTGGTTTTATCTCATGCTCAAGCAACAGAATGCACTTAATGAAAATGATGAGGACCACAAAATGTTATAATAGGGCATAATTTTGTGTGTGTGAGACGCATTCAGTGTCTGTTTCCCATATTCTACTTTTTCACTAATTATAAACTTTACAATTGTTGAAACATACTCCTGTCACTATTCTATAAATTGAAAAATTGTGAATTAACTTTAATAGTAAATGTAATCCTAAATATTAATTAATATTTCACCATACAAAGTGGGTAATATTTTTTCATAGGTAATCAGGCCTTTGAGGTTGGTGGTTTGTCTACACATTTGATTTTCAGGAACATCAACTTCACTCAAAATTTTGTGTCTGTGCTTTGAGCCCTTTTGATTCTCAATGCAATTCTTTTCTTGCTTCCTACTAAAACCCATACTGTTGGAGATGCCACCATTAGTTATGCGAGAGCAGAAGAAATGGAGGGCGAGAGATGAAACTAAGTACTGTCCAACTGAACATTCTTGTAAATTTAGTAGTGTAGTCCACAATTGAGATTTACTTTTTACTATAATCTCGTGTCAAAAGTTTCCAAAGGTGCAACCCATATTCACACAAAAACGGTAGTATTTAGTTTACATGTGCAGTTGCATTGTTACTTAAAAATGAAACATTATGTAAAGATAAATATGGAGTAGGGATGTAAATAAAATATCTCTTGAACAGCCATCCATTCCAGAAACTATGTACTTGGGCACATAAGGTTTTCCTTTAACTATTATTTTGGTTAATTTCTAGTTTCAACACTGACCAAATGTAACTTGCAGCAAGTCTGCTGAGTCACAGATAGGTACAACAAAAAGATAGGTCAGAATGTGAGCTTTAAGCAAACAAGGCCTATAAAAAAAAAAAAAAACAAACACCAACCTCACATATGTGAACACAACTCACCACATGACCTTAGTCTCTGCGCCTGGCCTCGGCAGACGGATTGTGTGTGTGCGCATTTTCCCCAACAGTATTTTTGTTGTGCCAATCTGCGACTCAGCATCTCCGTTATATGGTGAGTAACGACTGTTCTTTCATATTATTATGCTTTCATCTCGACTCTTCTCAAAGTTCTGGTCGGGATGTGGGATAAATGGAGCTGCAACCACTAACATACAAAGTGTGTCTATGTTGGGAGACAACTGAGACACTAAGAACAGTTTCATTCCAGCATGGGTAGTAATCACCGGGAGAGTATTAACATTTACAAGGGCTACGGACAACACTGCAATTTACTTGCTTGCTTCCATTAAAATAATGAAATGTGGTACTAACAGCAACATTTTGCTGTACTTTTAATAGTAGCATCATTGTAAAGTATAAATATAATTTTTAACAGCTAATGTTTAGAATACTGGATGGACTGTAATTTAGAATAAATTAATATCCTCTTTGTTCATGTATGGGATACAACTTCATGCACTCGTGTTCCTTTAAAGTTCTGAATTATACCTTTTTTTACTACTTGCAATGTCTGGGTTCTTTTTAGCTTTCCGCTTAATTTTTTCCTCACCGTGAACTCAATTTTACAAAGCAGTCCATTTACAGCCATATCTCTCCGACACAATCCCACATGCTTCTTGTTAGAATCTTTTGAACACTACACAGTACATGTATTAAATACTCTACTGTAACTTTTCAGATTATAACAGAAAGCTAAGCAGTATGTTACAATGCTATTTTTGGTCTTTGAAGATTGCTGTGTGCCCAAAATTTGGATAAATTAGTGTAACAGGGGTCCAGTAGAATAAACCATAGGAATGGACCCTAAATTTTACACTTTATAATACAGTGGACAAAAGCTTTGAAGTTTTTTCACAAGTTATTCCTCTCAACACTCCAATAAGAGGAAATGTTTCTCCATAGGACAAATCGTGGCAAATGCATTATTTCACTGAAACAACATAATTACAAAAGGAAATTTTGTATTGAAATCAAGTTTTGACACTGTGCATTACATAACTGACATTTTGCATTACATAACAGGAATAAGATCTCAAACAATGATCAACAATTTTGTAAAACCATCAAAGGTCAAAAATCTTAAGTAACTGTCAACAGTTCACACATAAATACATACTGCAACATGTCATCTGATATAACATGCTTGATATTGAACAAATGTCCACTACAGTTTGTTTTCACTGACACTTTGTTCACCAACTTTTTCACACTGTTCAAATGCTTCCACAAAATAAATACAGGAACACGAATTAAATACTGTACAAACAATAAAATATGCGAGCTGTACAATGATTTCATGAATGTGGTGAACAGCCAATTGTACACTATTTGATGATGTCATGACTTGTTATATTGCTAAACTAGCACTGAACACAGTCCCAATGTACAAATGGGAGGATAAATTAACTACATTAAATATAGTGTCTACTTTGTAGACTCTTTTAGATAAGCAATTAAATCAGCACGCTCTTGTGGCTTCTTAAGTCCAGCAAACACCATTTTTGTTCCGGGAATGTATTTCTTGGGGTTCTCCAAGTAGATGAAGAGTGTATCCTCATTCCAAGTAATACCTAAACAAAAAATAATATATGTACACAATCAAAGTCTATGTTGTATGTGCATAATAATATACAATGCCTGACAAAAAATGAAGTACTCAGAAGAGGAGGAGGAAATGAAATGACGCTTCAGAGGCAGCAAGGTTATATGGAGTTATTACAATAGGTTCAAAATTACAAAGAACTTGGCAAAACGAACCCACTTATCAGGATGGCACTGCATGCCATATGGCCTAGATGCATGCACTGATTCAGTTGGGAAGGATGTCAAAGCCATTGCATCCTCTCCTATAGCAAGTGCAGGATCACAATCACCATAAATGGTCCTTGATATCCTGGACAATGGCACTGGGAGGGAGCTGATGCTAAAGCTCATCCCACATATCCTATTGGGGACTGATGTGGAGATCTTGCTCAACAAAAGAGTACCTCAGCATCACATAGACAGTTCATTGCAACACTTAGCATGTGAGAGTGAGAATTGTCCTACTGAAAAATGTCACCATGAAACTATTGCTTGAGAGGGAACACATGAGGTAGCAGGATGTCTGTTGCGTACCGTTGTATCATCAGAGTTCCCTCAACCACTGCGAGGCATGATCTAAAGCCATACCTGATGCCTCCTCACACTATGATGTCAAAAGTAACACCACTGCGCCTCTCCAAACATTGTTCACCACTATACTTGCTGACGATGGTCATCCAAAGTATTGCAGGACTGTGATTCATGGCCAAACAGAATGGGAAGTCATTCACCGATAGTTTTTGCTTTCTGGTCATAGCAACATTCCAACTACAACTGTCTGTGTTGTGATGTTAATGGTAGTTGATGTATGGAGTGGTAATGCCTTAGTCCGGCTGCTGCTAACCTCTGACCAACAGAAGGGGTGACAAAATGTTGCAGGGAATCCAGTATTTGTTCTTGGATGTCAGGCACAGATGTGAAGGGGTTACAATGTGCTTGTGCACAATAAGGTGGTCCTACCTTGTGGCAGTCACACCAGTTCAACTGGAGTCTTGGAAACAGGTACACCTACCTTCATATTCCCATGCAACCCAACATTACCCCACTGTTACATCAGAACATCCACAATGATAATGCTGTCTCATCACGCAATTATGTAGCATCTCCATGTCCTTCACATGGATCTCAATATGTGATGCTGTTCACACCCCTTACTTTGTATATACCCTACCATGTCCAGTAACAATACTAAACACAAACGCACCCTGATGACAGTTGAACCTGTTGGAGAATAATGCCATCTCTATAATCCTTTACATACCTGCTGAACATGTGCATATGTACAAACTTACACTGATGCCTGGCATTGTCTCCTTGGTGCTTCACTTACTTAGACACTGTAATACTTAACTTGTCAACAATTCAAATTTCGCCCCCCCCCCCCCCCCCCAAACACACACAGATTAACAGCTTACATTCATTTTAAAAATTAGCACACTTGCAAATGTTACTAGAGAGTGAAAGCACCTGATAGTAAAAGAAAATTAGCATTCAAATAAGTGTCTCTTCTAAATATTTCTAGAGATTACTAAAATGTAACAACATTACTTGAAACATTTTTTTCATTTGTGAACATCCCTTGTATCAATGCTATAACTGGAACACCAGTGAATAAGAGGCGACTAACTTTCCACATTGCTGAAAATCTGCAAACTATATTTAAGCGGCACCCTCAATCACAAATCTAATGACAATATTTAAGAGGCCTTCCATGAAGGGTACCTACTGTTTGATAAGCCTACTAATACAACTGCTAAAGCATTACTTTTTTACTGAATTATATTACCTTAGCCTCTACAAGGACATCCTGTTATTTCCAGAACTGGATGAAGATATAGGAAACAAACAAAATCTGCATATTAGGTTAGCATACATTGAACAGTAAACCAATAAACATATCTGTTTAATGCTACTGTGACTCCATTTGCTTCTCCCTAACACTTTGGTAAAAGTTGCATAACCCTCTTGCACTTGTTGTAGTTTATGAATAAAAATATGTACATTCAAAAAGAGAGCAGAAACTAAGCTTTGAGAAAAGTTAAGTCATGAGGTTATGGAATTTTTTCCGAAGCTCAGCACCTGGTACTACTGTTCGGATAGTGTGATTGTATTAGACAGTACATTAATTTTAGGCTACACACAGTTTGTGTGTGCATATCACAATGTAGAACTAAAGCTGATAGTCAAGAAAAAGAGGTTTACAACAAGCTGCTTAACAAATTCATTCGTAGTTCCAAATCTAAGGACTGTATGATTCACTGGTGTGAAGAATGTCAGAAACAGAATCTGAAAAAAGTGTCAGGTGGATGCATTTGAATTTTTAAATATTGACTCTGAAGGCATAATTCATAACCAATGGATCACATTGGCTGAGATACACTTGTAACCACACAAACAGCAGTGGAAGACTTTACTGAACTATCACTTTATTGATGAACTTCCTTTGATAAGCAAGCATCTGTAAATGTTAAAAATCTCAGGGTGGAGATGGTGATTACACTTTGTTCTACGATGCATATAAAAAATTTCATTGAAAAATAGACAAGTGATATTGTACTCATTTGTCATTTAAAAGAGCAATGGAGGATTACAAAGTATCCTTTATCAATAGTGTGCTTTCAGGTGTCTGCAGAATAAGCATTTCATTTTTGCACAATATTTTGACATTTACCCAGCCGTCTTCCTCATTGCTACGACCTTTACTGTTAACTGTGCTTGGTGCCTGGACGACAATCAGTCTAGTTGCACAGTGTGTTTTGAAAGTAATCAGCACTGTAATCCAGGCAATGAGTACACGTAAGAGCCAAACTTGGAGCAACTGAAGACAGCTGGCTTGGTTTCTGAAATGTTCTTGAATGACCACTTGGAAGCACACTATTAACCAATCACGCCACAACTGTGACTTATCACTTACTGCATCATCAGTGATTACACACAACATTATACAGTTGATGGAGTATGCCCCTCTGGTTCAACTAATGACATCACTTAAAATGTTCCACCACTGAAATAAAACATATTCTCTGATTTCGTGATGGTTCTGCTGACCAATACTAAACTTTAAAGAACTTTATCAAACTTCGCTATCACTGAAAGTTACCAATATGGCTGGAACTGACACAGCAATCTCTTGCAGAAGCAGGTCTACTATATACACCACATTACAGTTGGACCTGAAACTTGGCACAAGTTCATTCAAATCCCCTCATTAAATCCTGCTCGAATTCCATTATAACTGAAGAAGGTTAAGCTGTAGGCATTTCTAGCCTGAGCAAATTGACATTGAATAATTCCAACATTTAACAAACTAATAAGGGAAATCACACTCTAATCACTTTAGGGAACCAATCAGATACGACACCCAATATCTCTGACATGTAAGAAGCAAATAATATAAATGTTAGTAAGGCATGTGTGATGTTGCAGACAATGACAACTGTCTTTTTAGCAACTGTCGGGATTAACATCTGACATTTACTGTACCACCTAAAAATAAAGAGGCCTGAAATTCAGATAAGAGGATGGCTGTAAGACTACCAATGCAATATAATTACCTTTGCTCTTGTTCGCATCAGTGTATGAGAATCCTGGAGCTTGTCCCGTTTTACGGCCAAAGAGACCATGAAGATTTGGGCCTGTTTTATGTTTTCCTCCAGCTTCTACTGTATGGCACTGGGCACACCGCTGGACAAAAATCTATAAAACAATAATTATTATAACATAGGAAAGCAATTTAATCTACCAAATATATTATGACAAAAATTACATATCAGAGATCAATGGAAGACTGTCGCTGCCTGAAAACCACTACATTCTTCAGATTTTAGAACATCTCTTCACAGCCAACAAAATATGCCACTGGGATTCAATTTTAGACTTCTAAATAGTTGACTCTACATATATGAAATACCTTTAATGCTACGGACTCTGCAAAACCCCTTACTAAATAAGAAGGAAATTTGTAATTGACATGAGACCAAAATTTCTGTCATAGCAGTATCTGGACAGTCATAACAATACTAACTGGTGATATTTACTAGAGGAGGAGGAGGGGGAGATTAGTGTTTAACGTCCCGTCGACAACGAGGTCATTAGAGACGGAGCGCAAGGTCTGGTGGGGGAAGGAAATCGGACGTTCCCTTCCAAAGGAACCATCCCGGCATTTGCCTGAAGCGATTTAGTGAAATCACGGAAAACCTAAATCAGGATAGCCGGAGACGGGATTGAACCATCGTCCTCCCGATCTTTACTAGACCATCACTCTGTTTTGGACAAAGGAATATAAATATGCTATAATAACTCTAAACTTCCTGGCAGATTAAAACTATATGCTGGAGCCAGATCCGGCGCTGTTTTAGACTGCCACGAAGTTTCAAATCGGCCTACACTCCATTTCAAAATAAAAATTAATTTCTGATACCAACGGAAATCGTTATTGTTATAGTATAACGATATCACTGTAACTAAATATTTACCTTTTTCCCCTTCTCAACGTCTCCCGATGGTACGCCCATTCTTCTGAGATTATCGTTGCTATGAAATACAGAAGTCAATTGTTAGTTACGTCGTCTGCTTTACGGCGAAACTAGTGACCTAATTGACTTACAGCCAAAAAGAATACATTATGTGCACACTCAAAAAGAATGTACACTTATCGTATGATGTAAATCTAATATTGTTCCACCATCACAATACGATATTTATATACATATCAATTAAACTTCCTCGTCGGCTTGAAACATGACCACGAGTGCATATCCCACGTGAGATTCACGGGAAATATACAAAACATTTTACGATAACAATGTAAAAAGTAACACTATTCATCAACAAGCACCTTTAAAAGCAAAAAATATATCCTGCCCTATAATAATTATACTTATACGACAATTACCACGGCTCACGCAACACTCCCGCTCACTTGCTGGAAGGTAAATGAAGGACGTCGTTGGGATCGATGTATTGGGCAAGAATAGAGTCGACCAATCGTTGGTCAAAGATATTATTTTCACATAAACAGAATTAAAAAAAAAAGAAAAATTAATAAAAATAGTGCCAAGTCTTTGAAAATATGCGTGGTACATGAGCATATTTAAATGCATCGATCATTACCTTTTTATTTGCCTTATTTGTTGCTTACATACGTGTAATATCCAAAAACATACGTTATGAAATACTACGTATCAAACGTACATACCTTTGAACTCTCTTACTAGAGCCAAAGTAATATTTCGATTTTATTTATGAATCACTCGTTCAATGTTTCCGCTAAAAATCACTTGTCATGTACGGTAGCGCCCTGTACTAAATAGGACAGGCATGAAAGTACTCTAGTGAAAAAAACGGAATTTAGAATTTGCGATTCTGTATTCTAAACTTCAAACTATAAAATCAATTTTCTGTCCAAGATCAGTACGCATCAGATCAAGAAACATAAAAATGCTTGAAATACCTATTACAACACAGCAGAATGACAGGAATAAAAATTAAAATAATTAACAAAGGTGGCCTAATTGGCATTGGGACAAAGTCCATGCAAAAGAGCGTTAAAATGTCATTATGAATGACACATTAAATTCTCTCTGCTCAGAAAACATTTCTATTCAAATTCTAGATTTGTTGTTAGAGTTGTTATAAATAATTGGTCAACCAATCATACACACACAAAATAATAAATGGTAGATTGGTGAATACTGTGACAGACAGGCCCAATATTCACTGATATATACATTTTTGTGTATCTAGAAAAGGATGTTGTACATTTATAAGAAGGATATGAAAAGGTACTGTATATCGTCTGCCCACTAGAAATCAGGCTTGACAGTAGGTCGTTGATGTAATAAGCAAATGAGGATTCTTGTCACTGCATAGTTTCTGCCTTTTCAGCTTTGTTTTGTTATTCTTATTACTTTGTATGTACTCACAGAATAGTTTCCATAGAGTGATTGGTGGCTATACATCAATACCAGACTAGGACGAGAGTACTATGAAATATGGCTAAGGAACATAGTACATGACATTCAATTTGACACTGTCTGAGGTAGAATCTGCTAGAAATAATGACATATGTGTCAGTAATCGATACAAAGCTTCACGTGGTGCTGTAAGGAGGAGTCTGGCATGTTGCAAATTCATTATGCAGTAGATTAACAGACTTGGGTGAAGAGTTGTAGCAATTAACTCTCATCTATCAAAATCGATATTCTCATTTGTCATTTACATGTCATAGCAAAGATTCTGGATGACCACTGTCTAATTTTCTGAAATCCTGTCATCTTGCGAGATCTATCAGGACACATGTAGGACCTTATATGTGAGAAAATGAGGCAGCATACTCCAGTAAAATGAAAATCAAAGAAATGGGGACTAATGAAGAGACCATACATGGTTTCACTTCATCACCCCAAAGACTGTGAAAAACTGCCTGACATATCCAATGGGGATCACTCACACTACAATACTGGATTATTTACTACTTAATATATGACTATCTGGGGTTTCGTTGGTAAGTAATGTGCTAGAATGTCACAACCAATTCCCTCCTCGCTTAAGAATCATCAAGACAATATTATTCACAAATCAAAATGGCTCTGGAGCTCCTGATGTTGCTAGTGTCCACACAAATGAAACCAACACGTAGGGAGAACCCACAAAGTGATGGTATACTGATGTTGGTCACCTGTGAGAGTGTGAGAATGCTAGTGTGAGGATTGTATCAAACAGCAACGATGAAATGTTGTCAAGGAATGGAGTTCAATGCTTTATGTACATACTTGCATCGCCTGTCATTATTATTCCAGTGGAGCACACTCATTTGTCTTTCTACTGTAATAAAGAGAATTAACATCCAACATAGACTTAACTGCCACGGTACCTAGTGTGATGGTTGATGAGTATTTTGCGTCTTATAGTTTTTGAGAAAGAACAAAAGATATTTGAGCCTTATAGCTTCAACGTCAACAGTGGGCTTAAAAACATAGTTCATGTTCATACACGAGTTTATCTGTCTGTCCTACTAATCTTAGGCATTTGGCCATTGCTGGTGTAAATTTTCCATATTCACCTATAACAATTACTGAGGGATTCTGCTCTTGTTCCACTATGACTCTAACTAGATTGGTGGCAATTGAACGCTGCATGGTGGTGTTCAAAACCCAGGAGAAGTCCTGTTGGCCATGGCATCTGAAAATCTTCCCTAAAATAGCACATTTGGAATTCTAGATCAACTAACACGTGGAGTCAGCGTAGTCTCCACATGCTAAGACATTGGCTTTGTATTACAATAATGTATTCTGTGTCATTTTTAATCATGAAATCGTCAAACGAATTTGTTTGATTCACAAAGTATGTATCTCATTCATATTTCAGCTTAGAGGATCGTATTTAGTTGTAAATGTACCATAGTTAACAGGTGGCTGCATCCACTGAAGAGAAAACATATGTACAAGTTATTGAGCATTCACCATAACAAATGAAAACGCATATAATACCTCTTAAATTCTTGGATGACTTATTGATTGACAAGAATACAATAGAACACTTTTTCAGTTTTATGGTGCATTGCTTTTGAATTTTTTTCACGCATTAATAATCTCACATTGCTATGATGAAGAAATGGCCAAATAGAGTGCCACTAAAATGACATTTATGATATGTTAACATGATTTAATGATTAGCACTATGGTGAAATGATAACATGACATGGTTTTCTGGCTACAATGACATAGGAATGAGTATGAAGGACGCAATAAAGTAAAATAAAAACACACAACCAAGTGATTAATCTTTGTAAGAATGGTAAGGTGAAGGAGATATCGGTTATGAACAGAGTGGAATGTTCAGATACATATAAAATGATATGAAGTAGCCTACATGTACCAAGAAAGAAAGAACTAAATCTGTGTTAATGTATAGTGGGATACTTTTGAGGATGTTGTACATGGGGACATCATCTCTGAAAGCAATGATAAGATAACTGATTTGAAAAGAGAAAATGGTGTATCTAGGGAATGTGGTGAAACCAATATAACGCAATTTCAATAATAACTATATATTTAATTACTGAGACTCATTCCAGTCTTCTGAAAATTAAGCTAGCTTAAGGTGTGAAAGATTATGAAATTTAAGTAAATGGGAAAGTGCCAATGATATGAAAGTGTACAAAATTGTATAGTTGAGATAATACAGATCAGAAGGAGAAATTGAAAAAAATAAAGGAAAATAGATGTAACTCAAAATTTGTAGGTACTCAGACCATAATTTCACTGAATTAATTTCAAGTCAAAATAAAACAAATGATGAAATGATTGCATAACGAAAATCTGTTATATTACTCACATGAAGTAAATAACTTTAAAGACTATTTAAGGTAATTATAGCATGTAAATATGACATATTTTTCTTATTTGAGCTCATTTTAGACGTCAGGTGCCAGTACAATCTTCCTTCTATAGCTGTAAAGTTTCCATAGTGACAATGTTTAGCCTCTTAAATCATAATTAACAAAACTAGAGACTATCACAAATGTTTCTATTGACAAGCATACTATATACACATGTAAAGTACATTACTGTCATCCTAATATTTTTATCATTAATTTCCAAATGTTTCAGATAAAAACAAGTAATTCATAATACAAAACAAAAACTATAATGTGTGAAAATGGATATCTTTATCTGATACAGAACCAGTAACAAAGATGGAAGGTTGATTTTACCAAAAATATCATTATCATGTTGATTGTTTTATGTGTAAATATACATAGGAAAATGTAACATATAGAGTTTAAAGTTTTAGTGAGATAAAACTTCCTTATTATTTACTGTCTGGAGATATGTCTACAGTAAGGTAATTTGTCTAAGTGGGAGAACATGTAGTGTTGCATACCATTCCCAAGGAGGGTATGTATTCTTAGTGATGTATGATGGTCACAATGAAAGTTGTTTGTATAGCAGTGAAGTAATAACAGAAAATAATGTGTCTAATATAAATGTGCAGATACTGTGTGCTTGTTTTATTTTTATTTTGCATATGATGAGCCATATTCGGTGATGATGCACCTCTTCAGCATGGGATGGCAGTCACAGTAATGTAGCAGGATGAAATATCTGCTTGGATGCAGAAATAAGTATTTAATGAACACTCATTCTCTCCTGGAGATGCACAGATATTCTAAGAAATATTGTATGAACATCAGAAAAATGCTGTAATGGAAGTGCACTGGACTTGCGAGTGGAGTATTGATTTTCTACCTGGATGAATTACGATATTTGATAGGTATGACACTCTGATGTATTTAAAGTGGAAAAAATATAAGTCTGTTCATAAAATGTGAGAGGGGTTATATTCTTGCATTTTAAAGTAATTATTACAACCATGTGACGAACTGTGGGAGACTGATGTAGGAAATACATGACCAAACTAACACTATATAAATTAGCTCCCAATTTGAAACAACAGATACATTGCTCCTGGGCTGCTCATTCAACAGGATATAAAATTTGAATGTCTCGAACATCCATCTTATTTACCAGAGCTTGCCTCAAGTGATTTTAATATGTTCAGATGGTTCAGAGAAGTGTTGAAGTTGTGAAAATTGAGTAACACAAGTACCTGTGTTCACAAGAATTCATGTATCATGGTAGCTATGCACTTTCAAAACAGTGAAATGCCTGTGTCACACAATATTGGAGGTATTTCGAAAAATTACACATCCACAATTTTTCTTTTATTTTGTTTGCCTAATATGCAATAAATATTTAAGATTTCATTTCACTAACCTTCTTACTATGGCATTGAGGATTAATGTTGCATAGACATGTAATGAAATTTATTGTTTGTAACCTTTCTCTCTCTCTCTCTCTCTCTCTCTCTAATCAGGTATGCAAAAAAAAACTGATCATCTTAGCCTGATCAGATCAGAAAATTAAGGCAATTGTTTCTGATTTAACAACTGATTAATGGGGAAAATGTGGAGCAAGATACTTCATTTGTGAATTTCCATTGTAAAGCAGTGAGAATTCACACAAGGAAGTCAACAAAATGTACCACAACATTTTCTGAGTAGCCTACAATAAATCAAAGAAACTCTTTCTAAATGTGGTCGCCAGTACAACTGAATAAACACTGTTCATTAACCAGGTGGTTACCTGAATGGAAAATTATGTAACTTGTCCAAATAAATGTGTGCTGACAAAATAGTTCACACATGTAACCAACATAATCACTTTGTAAAATGACAAAGAAATGTTCACTATGTTTTCAAATTACCAAAGAAGATCAAACATAATAATTAAAACAAAGCTGCAAATATTTGTTATGATAATTAAACTTGCATTAGCTGGCAGCACTTTTTACCTACCTATGGGAAACTCATTACCTTCTCAAATAAATATAAGAGAGTTCAACTGTTCAAATAGTTTAGAACTTTTCGTATGATATCAAAATTAAACACCATTACATCACCAAAATATGAACATCAGGCAGGTAACATAAATACTTCCACAAAATCAAACATGAAATGAAAAGTGTAAAAAAAATATAGTTTTAGCTTGTTGCTATTACTGGATTGAATTGTTTCATTATTATCTTAGTAACACTTTTATTCAAATTATAATGAGTTTCGCTGTCTCTGACTGCTATAGTTAACAAACTGAACGACTGATTGAGATGTTGTTACTGAACGATCTAGATGGTTGTCTAACAAAACAAAACTAGCATAATTCTGGAATTTAATTGACAGATTAGACATTCATCATTGACACTCAGTTCTATTACAACAGAAAACGAACAGGGCCCTAGTCCAGGTAACAATGACTAAGGTTAATGACAAAATCAAGTAATTAGAAATTTATGTAACCAGTGTTCTTCTTTGTGTTTCGGTTCTCTGTTAATTTCCATGGGTATACCTTATAAAAACTCTAGGCCACTCTGGTGCGAACAGTCCCACAGGCTATCATCACTGTTTACTCTCTGGTAATATAACACCATGTTACTTTTCCTCACTTTTCACTACTGATATTACCAAGTGTAATATACAAATTTTCAAAGAGTGTTAAATGTCATTTTATAAAATGTATAATAATGTGGAAACGTATTTTCTTTTATTTCTAGATGTAATTTCAAAGTTGAAGAATGACAAGTATTTTGCAATTACTTTTGATTATACAAAATCTGATGATACTTGAGAAAAATACGATTTCACGTCAGCATTACAGAGCTACAGGTTGTGTAAAGTAAGACTGAAAGTAGCAAATGGATTAAATATAATTTCATTAAAAGATGTACATATATTGTCCAAAAGGAGCAAACATTCTTTCCTAGTGAGCTATATGTGAATGCCTTAAATGTAGAACTTTTAAAATTTAGATATGCAATAATTGTCTTTAAGTTGTACCTACAGATTGTGCACATATTATAAATATTTCATTCATTAATATTGGAAAAGGAAACTTTCTTCTTTTCCTATTGTCTAGTATAGAGCATTTGTCTGAGGGTCGATAATTGCAGATTTTTAGTATATACACTGTGATTGTACATGATAGAAAAAGTTTATGGCTGTTGATTTATTCATATGTCCAAATTGCTTGAGGTTCATAAAGTTGTATTGCCTCATACAAACTCAAGATATGCACTTCGAATCTCCCTGGATCATCCTTATTTGCAAAATAGTATTACTATAAAACCTTTGGATGTCCTTTAGACAAATTGTCTGTATAGGGGCAATGTAACAGAAAGGATATTTTGTTTGCCAATTCCCATTTAAGCAGATATTCCTTATATTTATACAATATGAAAGTATAATTTCAAAACAAGGGGTATGTAAGACTAATACCAATACAAATAGCTGAATATATAGATATAAAACATCTTTCAACAATACTGAGGAACAGATGTTCCTATACCTTCTGTCAGTGTAGAAGACAGAGAAAACTACTACATGGGAGGTTTAAATAAAATACTAATTTTAAGGTTGACAGAGGTAATAAATCTCACAGACTCAATCAAGTATGATGTCAAATAATATTAATGTTGCTAAATGAAGATGTGGTTTTGAAAGTTTGAAATTTTCCTCTTCTTCCTAATGTAATATTCGAAAGAAGTCTTGTACAGTTATTCAGTTCCTCCAAGGTAAGTGCACTGCAAGTAATTGCGTTATGTGATGTAGTTACATCGCCACTGATAGAGAGAAATCATCATTAACAGGATGGAATGAAAAACTAATCTAATCTAATCTTACCCTCCTATACAAGGAAAAATTGTTAAGATAAGGTTTTTGATCTATGGAACAAAATTACATAGTAACATTTCCAACACTGCCGATTTGTGCCCCATATGTTCTCAGATAGCCTTCTTCATCTACATCTACATTTACATGGATACTCCGCAAATCACATTTAAGTGCCTGGCGGAGGGTTCGTTGAACCATCTCCACAATTCTCTATTATTCCAATCTCGTATAGCGTACGAGCTCTGATTGCCCTTATTTTATTGTGGTGATCTCCCTCTGTATTCGGTGTCAACAAATTCTTTTCGCATTTGAACGAGAAAGCTGGTGATTGGAATTTCGTGAGGAGATTCTGTCGCAATGAAAAACGCCTGTCTTTTAATGATGTCCAGTGCAGATCCTGTACATTTCTGTGACACTGTCTCCCATATTTCGCCCTTTTTTTGAACTTTTTCGATGTACTCCATCAATCCTATCTGGTAAGGATCCCACACTGCAAAGCAGTATTCTAAAAGAGGAAGGACAAGAGTAGTTCAGGCAGTCTCCTTAGTCGATCTGTTACATTTCCCATGTGTCCTGCCAATAAAACGCAGTCTTTGGTTAGACTTCCTCACAACATATTTTATGTGTTCCTTCCAATTTAAGTTCTTCGTAATTGTAATACCTAGGTATTTAGTTGAATTTACTGCTTTTAGATAAAGATTGATTTATCGTGTAACCAAAGTTTAACGAATTCCTTTTAGCACTCATGTGGATAACATTACACTTTTCGTTATTTAGGGTCAACTGCCAATTTATGTTTTCTAAATAGTTTTGCAATTTGTTTTGATCTTCAGATGACTTTATTAGTCGATAAACGACAGTGTCATCTGCAAACAACTTAAGACAGCTACTCAAATTGTCTCCCAAATCGTTTATTTAGATAAGGAACAGCATAGGGCTTATAACACTACCTTTAGGAACGCCAGAAATCACTTCTGTTTTAATCGATGACTTTCTATCAATTACTTTGAGCTGTGACCTCTCTGACAGGAAATCACAAATCCAGTCACATAACTGAGACGATATTCCATAAGCACGCAATTTCACCACAAACCGCTTTGTGTGGTATAGTGCCAAAAGCCTTCCAAAAATCCAGAAATACGGAATCGGTCTGAAATCCCTTCTCAATAGCACTCAACACTTCATGTGAATAAAGAGCTAGTTGTGTTTCACAGGAACGATGTTTTCTAAACCCATGTTGACTGTGTGTCAATAGATCGTTATGTTCGAGGTAGTTCATAATGTTTGAACACAACATATGTTCCAAAATCTTGCTGCATATCGACGTTAATGATATGGGCCTGTAATTTAGTGGATAACTCTACTACCTTTCGTGAATATTGCTGTGACCTGCGCAACTTTCCAGTCTTTGGGTACTGATCTTTCGTCGAGTGAACGATTGTTAAAAAAAATGTTCATATGTGTGTGAAATCTTATGGGACTTAACTGCTAAGGTCATCAGCCCCTAAGCTTACACACTACTTAACCTAATACAAACACACACACACCCATGCTCGAGGGAGGACTCGAACCTCCTCCGGGACCACCCGCACAGTCCATGACTGCAGTGCCATAGACCGCTCGGCTAACCCCACGCGGCAGTGAACGATTCTATATGATTGTTAAGTATGGGGCTATTGCATCAGTATACTCCAAAAGGAACCCAACTGGTATACAATCTGGACCAGAAGACATGCTTTTAATAAGTGATGTAAGTTGCTTCACTACTCTGTGATATTTACTTCTATGTTACTCATGTTGGCAGCTCTTCTTGATTCGAATTCTGGAACACTTCTTTCGTTTTCTTAGGAAAATGCTGGAAAACATACAACAGGGAACGTTTCCTCTTCAAATCCCAACAGATTCCATATAACGTCCACAGAATCTCATAAAAATGAAGCCTCAACATTATTTCCTTCTATGAAAATCTCTCCTTAAGCATGGAAGTTATTAATAGCTATATAGAGCAACTGAATGAATTGAATTGATGAGTCATTAAATGCTGTAAATAAAATTTTCTTATGTAAAATCTAAATCTCTTAGAAAAATCTTCCAAAACATTGGAAGAAAACAAAATGTAATGCTAGTGGACCATAGTTTTAAAAAGTTAATTGAAAGTAATGAGCATATGATATTTTATGACCTAATTTAGAAATCTGTTTTATGTTAAACTTTTCACTGGGTACAAGAGAAAATAGCAAATCACCAGCTGCTATAGGAAATATCCTGACAAATTATCTATTTGATTATGCAAAAACTAAACGTCATAATTGTACCTTTACAACACAGTACTTTAAGGGACAAAATAATTGAAGAACTCTTAAGCTGTTTCTTACTTTGATATTGAAACCTTAACCTCTACAATTTATGTATGTAACTTACAGAGTTAGTTGAATGGGCTACTTTAGGAATAGTAACCACTGCCAGATAAACCTTGCTCCACAATAAAGCAAAACCTATCAAAATCTCTCTCGTTTGAGCTATATGTGAAAAGATTGTGTTTGCGTGGCTACTCAAGATAATGTCACTTCTGTCAAGAAAGAAAATACCTTCTGATACAATTTAGTTAAATTATCCTAAAATTCTGAATAACCCCGTTACTGGCTGGAATAGAATACCCACCAAAGTAATTAGTGCAATATATGATCCTGTTCTACATCACATGTTAATGATTATCAGCTAGTCCTTTCAACAATTTTGAATGTGCTAAAACAAGCTGGGATAAAACTCTACTCAAAACTGACAAGCAGAAGAAAAACAAACTATCGCCATATGGTATAAAGTATCTGAAAAGATTGTAGTAACAGGGAATGATCATATTTAAAAGAAATGTTGTATCCTAGAGAGAGAAAAAATACAATGCGCAACATCAGATGTATGGATGAGATACATTCCTAATTACATGAGAGTAAAGAAGTATTACCTATCGTTGAGTAGCACCATTTTCGCCAGAAATCAAAATCGATCTTGTCCTGAGTTCTAACTCAGCCATTGCTTAAATTTTGGATAAAAATCATCATCAATGAGGGCTGAAGACTTCCATTATAAGGAGTCACCCTCGTTCACCAACGGCTTTGACAAAGAGAGTAGAGGAACAGACAGATTTTAAGGCATTCTCTAAAAGCTGTAAGAATCAGCAATGATCAACGCTGTGAGAATACAGATGACAATGGAAATCACTCCATTATAGAAACATAATATCTATCCACAGGGCATGTGCCTGTACTTGAAGAACTGTCATGTTCTCTTCAGTGGCAAAAGAAAATCCCCCATTCGCATCTTTGAGAGAGGATTGCCAAGAGTGAGGTGCCCATGAGAAAATTTACTTAATAGCCAACTAAACTGTATCATTCTGTGTATAGGAGCATGCAATCTCTGAACTTTGAATGTGATAGGGAAGTTAGAAAATCAGAAAAGGGAAATGGAAAGGCTCACTCTAGGTACAGTGGGATTAAGAGAAACAAAATAGAACATAAGCATGTCTGCTCAGACGATTGTAGGGTAATATGAACAGTAGCACAAAATTGTGTAACAGGAGTAGGATTCCTTATGAACAAGAAGGCAAGGAGAGAGCGGGTTTCTGTGAACAGTTCAGTGTTAGGGATTGTTTTTATCAGAATGGACAGCAGATCAATGCTAACACAACAGTTTCGGTATACACGCCAATGTACAAGCATAAGACAGAGAGATAGAGAAAAATATTATTGTACTGAATGGGTCATCAATATGTAAAGGGAGATGAAAATCTACTTATTAAATGTGGGAGACTGGAATGCAGTAGTATGTGCAAAAATAGAGGAAGGAATTGTGAGAAAATATAGGCTTGGTAGTAGGGATGAGAGAAGGGAAAACTTGATAGAGTTACACAATAAATTTCATTTAGTAAGAGTGAACTTACTCCTCAAAAATCATGAGAGGAGGAAGAATATTTGGTAAGGGCCTGAAGACTGGAAGATTCCAGTTAGTTTACATGATGGTCAGATGGAGATTCCAAAATCAGATGTGGGATTGTAAGGCATATTCAAGAAAAGAGATGTGTCGTCATGTGACTAGGGCCTCCTGTCAGGTAGAACATTCGCTGGGTTCAAGTCTTTCGGTTTGATGCCACTTCGACGACTTGCACGTAGATGGGGATGAAATGATGATGATTAGGACCACACAACACCCAGTCCCTGAGCGGAGAAATCTCGGACCCAGCCATGAATCGAACCTGGGCCCTTAGCATTGAGATTCTGTCGCACTAACACTCAGCTACTGGGGGCGGACAAGAACAGAGATAGACTCAGATTACAATTTAGTAATAATAAAGAGTAGACTGATGTTTAAGAGAATTCTCAAGAAGAATCTGTATTGAAGGAAGTGGATTACTGGAGTAATGGGGAATTATGAGGTGCATTTGAAGCTCTTTAATGTTATAGCGACTACAATAATCTATACAATAGTTGGCATTGCTGCAGCAAAAATGTGGGGAAATCAAAAAAGAAATGGTCTTTAGATGGACTGATTCAGCATATAGAAAAGTCAAAATAGCTTTTGATGAAACTAAAAGAAATTGCACCAGCATTAAGAATGCAATGGGAATTCCACTGTTAAATGCAGAGGAAACAGCAAATAAGTGTAAAGAGTACCTTGAATGCACGTATAGGTGCATCCACACCACTCGTGCTCACCAGGCCTGTGCTTGTCTGACTTGTCTTTCAGGAGACTTGTCTAACTTCTACGACTCGCACTCGTGCTGCTGCTGTCATCGTCCACACTACCCCAATTGCTTGTCAGGCTTTGACTCAGGAGGATTAACTCTGTACTTGCTAATTTCACCCTTTCAGAACTTCTAGCTGCAACTGTGTACATTCACTTTTACTATGTGTTAGCTGTAAAAGAGGTATTTTTCCCACTGGAAACCTGAGGTACACATTTGTCAGTGTTCAACCTTTTGATCATGTACAGGTGTTGCTAACTGTTGGGCATCACTCTGAACACATCAACAAGTCAATGTAGCAGTGTGCAGCAGCTTGTGACCACCAGAATTTACACATTTGGTTGGTTGGTTTGTTATATTCCATTGTATAGTTGAATATTGTTGTTGTTACTTTGCATGGTAATTATTGAGTGATCATTTTACTATTTATTAGAACATTCCACAATTATTTAATTTAGTCCATAAAATGAAGCCAAGTGTACAAAGTATGCTTTGAAAATGGGTACATTTTCTTTAAATCTTGCAGCTAAAATCATTAGAAAGTCGCCAAAAATTTTCCTTTCTTCATAAAAAATTCAGGTCTGAAAGGGTTACAGATGGACAAAGTGGTAATAGCAAATACCAGCTTTCTTTTGATACAGTTGTTAGCTCAGGAACAAGATAGAAGAAGATGGAACAAAGACCCAAGAAAGGGCAAGAGGTGGGTGATCATTATTTTCAGAAGCAGAAAAAGATATAGTGGAAGTGATTTAATGGATGACTGGATGTTGAAAACATACATTTGAAGATATTTTCTCATATGTCTGCATCTGATTATGAATATTTGATTAATTTGGTTGGACCAAAAATAGCAAAGGCTGACAGCATATTTTGGAAAGCTATATCAGTTACTCAGTAGCTGGCACTTACGCTCAGATGCCTAGTTACTGGCAATTCCTATTCCAGCCTCAGTTTTTTTATGTAGAGTCTCCAAGCAAATGTACACATTGTTCCTGAAGTACACGCAGCTCTTACCTAAGCTTGAAAGAGTTTTTAAAGGTAAGTTAATAAATTAGACACATTTTGTTATTAGTGAACTTTTATTCACCAGCTACTAAATAAAAAATAATAAACAAAGTTTCTGGTTTTAAAATGAGTAAAAAAACTGAACATAAAGATTATTACTTTAATTAAGTATTCTAAATCAAGCAAATCCAGAAAATGGGGAGAGCCCTGTTGTTCGATGTTGCATCTAATCATGGGTTTGTACATGCTGAGTTGAAGGAATGGATAAATGTGACTAGCAGCTGCAGTCACTGTTGGCTGAACTTGGTCTAGAATGTCGAAACAGCCGCTTTATGCTCTGAAAACCATATCGGAAAATTCTTTTTTAACAAAAGCATGTGTTCTTTTGACCATGAATCGTAGAACGTTTTCCACAAGCGTGCAACTTGTCTTTACTTTTAGATACAGCTGTTTGTAGTGCATTATTTGCCTCTCCTATACGAGGTTTGTTGGACTTTTTTCCCTGATTCTGTCTCGGTGAAGCAAATACTTACTTGTGATGATTTGGCTAGGATTGTATCTTGTTGCCTTGAATTGTTTGGTGATCTACTTCTTGATTTCTTCACAAGTACCCGCAGTAGCTCTGTCTGTATACATGCTCACAACCATCGGTTCTTCGAAATGCTCCTTAAATTTCTCCTAGAGAAAAGCAATGACAATAGATTAACACAAACAATAACAAAGCAAGGAAAATAAAAGAAGAAAAGAATGGATGTAGGAATTGGGGAAAGTACACTAATAATCGTAAAAATTGGGAGCAATGTAAAGGTGATAAGTAAAATTTAGAATATTCATTGTAATTATTATTAATGTTCATTATTATTAGCATGTCCATTGATATTAATGCTAACAACAGTTATTAATGTTACTAGGAATTATTAGATTATTTTTTGCAGATGCCACAAACACAACAAGAGTGGTTGCTTCTAGCAGAGGAATATGAGAGAAATGGACCTTTCTGATTGCCTTTGTGCAACAGATGGAAAACATTGTGCAATCATAGGCCAGCTAATTCTGGAAGCGATTTTTTTCAATTATAAGTTTTTTTAAGTACTGTTCTTTTTGCTCAAGGTAGTGGACATTGACTATTGTTTGTTGATGTTAATGTGGGCTGTTAAGGTCGGATTTCAGATAATGGTGTTTTTAGAAATACATCTCTTTTTAAGAATATAATGAATGGTACCATCGTTTTCCCAGATGATCATGCTCTCCCAGGCAGACATAAAATATACCCTATGCTATTGTTGCAGAAAACGCATTTTATCTCAACAGTTATATCATGAAGCCATGTTGTGGACAAAACACTCAGAGCTCAATGAAAAGAATTTTTAACTACAGACTTTCAAGAGCAAGGAGTATTGTGGTAAATGTGTATGGAAAACTTTGTTTCATGTTCGGATACTAAGAAGGGATATATTACTAAAGCCTAAGAATGGCCAAAGTGCCATTATGACTTACATACCTCCATAATTTCTTGTGAAAAATTTATGGTTACAGACATATTTCTACTCTTCTAGGAGCAGTGGATCATAGGGAGAATGGACACTTAATGCCAGGAACTTGGAGAAATGAGATCACTCCTGCTTCAACATTTACACAATTAACGAACATTCATGATGCTCAGTGCAGACTGCCCGAGACATTACAGATGAATTCATAACTTCTTTCATGCCTGAAGATAGGAGATTGGCATGACAAGATGCTTATCAATAACCTATTACAGAATTTTTTCTGTTGCTAGCAGCTTTACTGTATGATTAAATGATGATGGTGTCCTCTTGGGTAAAATATTCCGGTGGTAAAATAGTCCCCCATTCCGATCTCCAGGTGGGGACTACTCAAGAGAATGTCGTTATCAGGAGAAAGAAAACTGGTGTTCTACGGATCGGAGCGTGGAATGTCAGATCCCTTAATTGGGCAGTTAGATTAGAAAATTTAAAAAGGGAAATGGATAGGTTAAAGTTAGATATAGTGGGAATTAGTGAAGTTCGGTGGCAGGAGGAACAAGACTTATGGTCAGGTGACTACAGGGTTATAAACACAAAATGAAATAGGGGTAATGCAGGAGTAGGTTTAATAATGAATAGGAAAATAGGAATGCAGGTAAGCTACTACAAACAGCATAGTGAACGCATTATTGTGGCCAAGATAGATACGAAGTCCACACCTACTACAGTAGTACAAGTTTATATGCCAACTAGCTATGCACATGACGAAGAAATTGAAGAAAGGTATGATGAAATAAAAGAAATTATTCAGATAGTGAAGGGAAATGAAAATGTAATAGTCATGGGTGACTGGAATTCGAGTGTAGGAAAAGGGACAGAAGGAAATGTAGTAGGTGGATATGGATTGGGGCTAAGAAATGAAAGAGGAAGCCGCTTGGTAGAATTATGCACAGAGCACAACTTAATCATAGCTAACACATGGTTTAAGAGTCATGAAAGAAGGTTGTATACATGGAAGAACCCTGGAGATACTAAAAGGTATCAGATAGATTATATAATGGTAAGACAGAAATTTAGGAACCAGGTTTTAAGTTGTAAGACATTTCCAGTGGCAGATGTGGACTCTGACCACAATCTATTGGTTATGACCTGTAGATTAAAACTGAAGAAACTGCAAAAAGGTGGGAATTTAAGGAGATGGGACCTGGATAAACTGAAAGAACCAGAGGTTGTACAGAGTTTCAGGGAGAGCATAAGGGAACAATTGACAGGAATGGGAGAAACAAATAAAGTAGAAGAAGAATGGGTAGCTCTGAGGGATGATGTAGTGAAGGCAGCAGAGGATCAAGTAGGTAGAAAGACGAGGGCTAGTATAAAACCTTGGGTAACAGAAGAAATATTGAATTTAATTGATGAAAGGAGAAAATAGAAAAATGCAATAAATGAAGCAGGGAAAAAGGAATACAAACGTCTCAAAAATGAGATCGACAGGAAGTGCAAAATGGCTAAGCAGGGATGGCTAGAGGACAAATGTAAGGATGTAGAGGCTTATCTCACTAGGGGTAAGATAGATACTGCCTACAGGAAAATTAGAGAGACCTTTAGAGATAAGAGAACCACTTGTATGAACATCAAGAGCTCAGATGGACACCCAGTTCTAAGCAAAGAAGGGAAAGCAGAAAGGTGGAAGGAGTATATAGAGGGTCTATACAAGGGCGATGCACTTGAGGACAATATTATGGAAATGGAAGAAGATATAGATGAAGATGAAATGGGAGATACGATACTGCGTGAAGAGTTTGACAGAGCACTGAAAGACCTGAGTCGAAACAAGGCCCCCGGAGTAGAAAACATTCCATTGGAACTACTGACGGCCTTGGGAGAGCCAGTCCTGAGAAAACTCTACCATCTGGTGAGCAAGATGTACAAGACAGGCGAAATACCCTCAGACTCCAATCCCAAAGAAAGGAGGTGTTGACAGATGTGAAAATTACCGAACTATCAGTTTAATAAGCCACAGCTGCATAATACTAACGCAAATTATTTACAGACGAATGGAAAATCTAGTAGAAGCCGACCTCGGGGAAGATCAGTTTGGATTCCGTAGAAATACTGGAACACGTGAGGCAATACTGACCTTACGACTTATCTTAGAAGAAAGATTAGGGAAAGGCAAATCTACGTTTCTAGCATTTGTAGACTTAGAGAAAGATTTTGACAATGTTGATTGGAATACTCTCTTTCAAATTCTAAAGGTGGCAGGTGTAAAATACAGGGAGCACAAGGCTATTTACAATTTGTACAGAAACCAGATGGCAGTTATAAGAGTCGAGGGACATGAAAGGGAAGCAGTGGTTGGGAAGGGAGTGAGACAGGGTTGTAGCCTCTCACCGATGTTATTAAATCTGTATATTGAGCAAGCAAGAAAGGAAACAAAAGAAAAATTCGGAGTAGGTATAAAAATTCATGGAGAAGAACTTTGAGGTTCGCCGATGACATTGTAATTCTGTCAAAGACAGCAAGGGACTTGGAAGAGCAGTTGAATGGAATGGACAGTGTCTTGAGAGGAGTATATAAGATGAACGTCAACAAAAGCAAAACGATGATAATGGAATGTAGTCGAACTAATTCGGGTGATGCTGAGGGAATTGGATTAGGAAATGAGACACTTAAAGCAGTAAAGGAGTTTTGCTATTTGGGGAGCAAAATAACTGACGATGGTCGAAGTAGAGAGGATATAAAATGTAGACTGGCAATGGCAAGGAAAGCGTTTCTGAAGAAGAGAAATTTGTTAACATCGAGTATAGATGTAAGTGTCAGGAAGTCGTTTCTGAAAGTATTTGTATGGAGTGTAGCCATGTATGGAAGTGAAACGTGGACGATAAATAGTTTGGACAAGAAGAGAATAGAAGCTTTCGAAATGTGGTGCTACAGAAGAATGCTGAAGATTAGATGGGTAGATCGCATAACTAATGAGGAGGTATTGAATAGGATTGGGGAGAAGAGAAGTTTGTGGCACAATTTGACCAGAAGAAGGGATCGGTTGGTAGGACATGTTCTGAGGCATCAAGGGATCACCAATTAAGTATTGGAGGGCAGCGTGGAGGGAGACCAAGAGATGAATACACGAAGCAGATTCAGAAGGATGTAGGTTGCAGTAGGTACTGGGAGATGAAGAAGCTTGCACAGGATATAGTAGGATGGAGAGCTGCATCAAACCAGTCTCAGGACTGAAGACCACAACAACAACAATAAACAGCTATCTATATATTAGTGATTAACTGATTGTACACTTTTGAACTACCTATCTATGTGAGGTTTTACTGTCATTAATTCCTATTGTTTTGTTATTATTTACTTAAATTATATATATATATATATATATATATATATATATATATATATATATATATGTGTGTGTGTGTGTGTGTGTGTGTGTGTGTGTGTGTGTGTGTGTGTGTGTGTGTGTGTGTGTATAAATAGATGTGTGAATATATTGTGCTACATAAATAAATGTTATGCACTATTATTTATTAATTATCTAGTTCTTCTGTCAACTTTTCCTTGTCTGATCACATTTAAGAGGGTTTGATATCTTTTTACCTGTAAAATAAATTCTGTTTTTATTATTTTTAAAAAATTGTAATGATTAGAGCTCATTTTTACGACAAACAGAAATTTTATATTCTAATTAGAACTTCTTTAATTTTTAAAATGTTGAAAACTGGGAACTATAAGCAATTACTATATTGCTAATAGTAATGATAATTAGCTAGAATAAGTATAAAAATATTTTATCATAAGATATGGCATGATTAGGTCAAACACCAAAAAAATTTAAAGATAATAGGGACTAAATACGAACCAAGGAAGACATAAGTTAAGTAATCATGAAGACAAACCACAAAATGTACCAAACTATACTAATTTTGCTACTAAATTTTTTGACATAAGAGATTCAATATTAGAGTTTAACAGAGCTTTGGAAGACTTGTATCAAATAAGATAGGGATGGACAACCCTTTCTTCAGAATTTCGAAAATCACCGCGGAAAGTGGCAACTTTCCAAATTGATTTGTAGACTCTATGAGATTGCAGGCATACCATCAGAGTTTTATAAAAATGTCTCCCTGACAGTCCCAGAATCAACAAGGACAGGTAAGTGTGAGAAGTATCGCACATTCAGCTCAATGGCTAACACATCTGGGTTGCTAACAAGAATAATATACACAAGAATGGAAAGGAAAATTGAGAAGTTGGCTTTAGGAAAGGTAAATGCATTTGATAATAAAAGCAGAACTCCAGATAATTCGAAACATGTTCAGGGGATTTGTTGACCTAGAAGAAGCGTTCACCGATGTAAAATAGCGTAAGATACTCGAAATTCTGAAAAAATAGGATTAAGCTATTGGTAAAGATGGATAGTCTACAGTATGTACAAGAATAAAGAACTAACAGTAAGAATGGAAGACCAAGACGAAGTCCTTCGTTTAAAAAGAATGTAAGGGAGGGATAGTTATTTACTTCTCCTGTTCAGTAGATACATAGAAGGGGATATCATGGAAGTAAAAGAAAATTTCAAGACTAAGATCAAAATTTAGGGTGAAACAATGTCAATGATATGTTTTGATAATGACATTACTATTGTAGGCGACTTGCGTACAACAAATAATTGCATAGCTGTCTGGTATAATGAGCTATCGAACAAATATTTATTCGCAAACACTCACAATGAGAAGAACCTAAAAAACAACAGAGAAGTAACAAAGACTATGAGACTCTATAGTATTACGGCAAAGACAAAAAGAACAACATATGACAAAAAAACTCTCGCGCACTTTTGATATCAGTTTGCACCAGACATGAAATATATCACAGCCACACAGCCCCCCCCCTTAAAGTTCGGAGCCCCTCAGATATATTGATACTTGAATTTTATTCGACATTCAGCTCTAGTGTGCTTCGGGTGTCTCGCAGGCGGTGACGTTGTTGTTTGTGGTGGTGATTCATCTGTCTCGAACGATGTACTGAGTGATGTTTCGGTATGCTCTGCGTTCATCATGTGTTGATGCACAGGCGTGATGTCAGAGGCCGGAGAGGGTAAAACCCATGCTGGCTTGACACGTTCAATCGATATCTTTGTGGGAACACCATTGTACATTATGTCCACAGTATGCTTATTTCTACTCAGCAGCTCAGCACCTGAAATGGGCCCGTATATGATGGTTGTAAAGGTGATTTGACTGAGTCTGTTCGCAACATTACGTAAGAGCAATTGTGTAATTCTTTGTGTACAAACAACTTAAGGTATTCCTCTTGTTGGCTTCGTGTTTCACGCCCAGCCCGGTCTCTCTTGCGCTTAATGATAGCTTGTGGTCGCTGTAGCGTGTGTAGCTGCGTTCGCAAATCCTCTATTGCAGTTTTTAAATCTCTAATTTCGTTTGAACTTTTTGTTGTTTGTCGCGTTGCGACCGCGGCACAGTTTACTGTTATATCGTCAGATTGGTCTTGCTGGTAATGGTAGTTACTGTACGTGGCATCTGTCGACGTCATTGCGACTGTTGCTGTAGGCTCGTGCATCTCGTAGATTCTGTCTGCAGGGAGCAGCAGTTTGCCAACTGATCTTTCGTCGTATATAGCTAGTGTAGTTCTTACTTGCGTTGGTAGCTGTTGTTGCCATATGTGGAGTAACAGTCTATCAGAGACTGTCGAACTATCTACCAGGCTGCGTAAATGACGCCAGTATTCTGACAGGGTCCTATCTCCCAGTTTCTCTTGGTATAGTACTTGTTTGACTCTGATGTCGACTGATTTCACACACCGGGAAATTAATTCTTCTTTCAGTCTACAGTATGCTCCTTCTGTAGGCAGGTTCACTATAATGTCCGATGATGTTGCCTTGCTGGTGGTTGTTGAACCAACGTCATTCCTTTGATCTGGTATATGCTTGAAGTTCATTTCTTTCGAAATATGCAACTGTAAAGTTTCTATCTCATTCTGAAGACTATGAATTTCTTCCGTTATCGAACTGTATCGTTTGCCGTCGTCGTTCATTGCTTTTGCAGTTAATGTTCGATATAGCTAACGAAAGGTTTAAATTTCCTTAATCGGAGGTCACCAATTATGTAGACGACTTGCCTACAACAAATAATTGCATATCCGTCCGGTATAATGAGTTATCGAACAAATATTTATTCGCAAAAACTCACAATGAGAAGAAACTAAAAAAGAACAGAGAAGTAACAAAAACTAGGAGACTCTATAGTCTTTCGGCAAAGATAAAAAGAACAACACATGACCAAAAAAAAAAAACGCGCTCACTTTTGATATCAGTATGCACCAGACATGAAATATATCACTGCCACACTATCTTCAGTGAAAGTGAAGAGGATTCATTCATAAGACATGTTGAATGTACTGAAGACGCCAATGAGTACAGAGTATGTATTTAGAGTTAACCACAGAATGATGAATGTTATGAGGATTGGTAGGAATATGCTTAGCAATAAACTTAGCATCAAAATTGGTGAAGAAGAAGTGGACAAAGTGAATCAGTTCTGCTACCTTATAAGCAAAATAACACATGATAGACGAAGCGAGGAGCACATAAACTAGTATTAAACACAGGCCTTAATTTGAGGAAGTGATCGAAAACGTACGTTTGGATCACAGCATTGCATTGTGATGAATCATGGACTGTGGGAAAACCGAAAAAGAAGAGAATCAAAGCGTTTGAGATGTGGTGCTATATGTAACGCTGTCGCTAATTTGGGGAATTACTACGACACAAACAGCTCCAGTATAACAAAATCTGAAGTGAGCAGGCAGGTAGAGGGGTCTGGTATGCGATTGCATAAACGAATCTATTTACCTACCACAAGGCATCCAAGCTGAACCATGCAATCTTGGCAGCGTTGCAGAAAACAGCGCAATTATGAACTGGCCTGAGGGGAATTTCCACACCAATGGCCCATTAAGGTCTTGATCTTTATATACCTGGAAGCAGTGTACTGGAACAACAAATGTGCCATTAACCACAATAAAACACCCTATGATACGAGCACAGCTATGTGCAGTGTGAAGCACCCTCTGCAACACCAGGGTCACCCAAGTCTCCACCACGTTATGTGCCAGTGAGCAGCTGAAGCCAGTATGGGCAACCATCTCTACCAGACCCGTCCATGGGGTTAAGTCTGCATCAGTGGACTTGGAGCTGTACAATGGGTGGATCATCTCCAAGCTCTACAGTGGCATTCGAACTTCTGCCTTTGAGGGCAGTGTTTTGCGACCAGGACAGTACCACTGCCATCCACATGCACTGGTTTGAGCTTCTCTTCCTGTAGCAGTGATCCTCTACGAGAACCTTGCACAGATGTCTAAGTCGCTGGCACTTCTTGTTCATGGCTGCATAGTGCTAACGGGGGGCATGCTACTGAATGAAGCAAACAGTGCCGGCAAAGCTGGACACAGTCGTCGAACATCAAGCAAACCGCCATGGCCCTCTGCAGCCTGAATTATAGTGCAAGACTGAATAACCATGTTTTGCCTTGCAGCTGGTTTTTCCTAGCCGCCACTGGCCAGCATCAGTACTTCAATACCCCACCACTACACCATATCTACACTGCATTTGCCCCACTCATCCCAGCTCACTAGAGATTGGTGTCAGAAATGGTAACTGTAGCCAATGCATAAACAAAACCAAACATTACTGAGACTATTTAAAACTTAGAGTAGTGCAGGTACTTCTCTACCACAGATCTGAAGAGTAGCTACCATCATATAGAGGTATTCCCTGAGGACTTTCTGCAAACAGCATTCTTGGTCCTCTGGGACCACTTTCAATGGCATAGGATGCCATTTTCATTGAAGAATGCTTTGGTATCATTTTAGTATTTTCCAGATGGGGGCCTGTGGGACTGAAATCTCGCCAATTCACTGTAAATCTAGATGGTATAACTGTTTTCGTGAAGGATATGCCAGAACATATACAATATTTGCAAGAGTTCTTTAGAAGGTTGCAAGCAGTAGATCAGCAACGAGCATGGAAAAAGCCACTTTCCTTTGGAAGTGGTACCATATTTGGGATGCGTCATTTGCAGTGGAGTCAAGATGCATCTGAGGTTGGTACAGGGAGATGGGATTTTCCAGTTCCTAGTACTACTAAGAAGTTGTAGTCTTTACTAGAATTAGTGAACTGTTAAAGAAAATATATATAAGGATTTGCAGATGCGATGGGACCACTTCCACAACTATTAAAAAAGGGGGTAATGTTCGAATGGGTAAAGAATGTCAAGATGCATTTTAGGAAATAAAGAAGGCATTAACATCAAGGCCAGTACTAACTTATGGGAAACAGTTTATCTTGTTGTGTGATGCTTCTAATCAAGTTGTTGGGAGTGTTTTCAGTCAAATAGTTTACAGAGAGGAGCATCTGGTAGCACACAGGCCTAGTCAACTGAATTGAGTGGAGAAAAACTACTCCAAAAAAGAAAAAGAGATCTTAGAATGGTGTACAGAATCACTTATTTCCGATTTTATTTGGACAGAGATTGACACTGAGTTTGAATGAGTTCAAGTATAGAGTGGTACACAAACCTGATAAGAAACATACAAATATGGAAGGTTTAAGCAGAAAGGTAGAGTTGACACAGACAGTGTGTCGCAGCCTTGCACAGTGGCAAGTGAAGGAACATACTGATGCAGAATATGAACTGCACACATCACAGCCACAATTCATGGTGTGTGTATTAGGTTGTTATGCAAGATAAGGACATTAGAACCATGGGTAGTAATGAACATAGTAATGCACTTGGAGCTAAAAGAAGAAGTTCTGAAAGAAGTGCATTCTGTCGGGACATGTGGATTGTAGAATAATTAATGGGAGTGTAGTGGGACATTGCTGGTGGAAGTCATGGAAAGAAGATGTTGATCCATAACTGAGAGGGTTTATACAATGTGTTCAACAGGAAGATATGAGCAATAAGTTAATGCCTTTGTAAATGTTTACTGGAAGTGGTGGAACCTTTGCAACTAATAGGGTTAGACAACCTTTTTCCATTTAACTGTACTAAGGCAGGAAATCGACTTGTGTTGATTGTAATTGATCATTTTTCTCTATATTTGGAAATTGTTGCTGTCTCCAACCAGCAGGCAGCAACAGTAACAAGCACTGGTCAACATCTGGGTGCTCGGAGTTGGAGTGCTAGTAACAATTATAATTGCTCAAGGGACAAATTTTATGGCATATTTGTTAAATCAGCTGTGTAATTTGCTAAAGGTTAGAAAGATAAGAACTAGTCTGCTGCACCCCAGGGCTAATGGTAGGACAGAGAAGGTATATTGCATTACTGGCACAATGTCAAGTTATTGTGTGAACTCACATCATAATGATTGGGACATATAAGTATCATTTTTTGTAGCTGCATACAGTTCAAAGATCCATTCAGAAACAGAGCTGTCGCCATATGAGACAGTTTACAGAACATATCTATCTGAGAAAATAAGACCAAACATTGGTGAGAATGGGGACTCCATCAAAAGTTCCGCTAAAATATTAAGGGAAATACGAAAGCACATTCTGGGAACAAATACCAGGGCACTAGAACGCCAAGAAAGGAATAGTGTGGGCTATTACTGGACTATAAAGTCAGCCTATGAGTAATGTTATTGAACCCTTACATCATGAAGACCAAAAAGTGTGTAAGTAGTTATCAAAGGCCATATCAGGTAATTAAAAAATGTCACCAGTTAATGTCCAACTCCAATTACCAACTTGTGAATTATTTTTCACATTAGGCACCTGAAGCCTTTTCAAGTTGCTCCAGATGCACTAATGCAAGTGTTGTCATCATTCAGGGCTAAAGCTATGGATAGATGGAACAAGAGGAAGAATAAAAACTTTGTGCAACATTTGCATGAGATTCCACATGCATTAAGACAAAGAAAGTAGGAGAGAATAGTTCACATTTTGTTGTTAGGATGTATACAGTTGAAAAGTTAAACCGGATAGAGTGCGTTTAGGGTTTAACATGGAAGTGTAAATGATTAATATATCGAATGTTTGTGAGACTAACAGGAATGATTTGCGGCACTTTTGTGTTGATTTGCATGTAAATTAGGTATTTAGTGTTGATTTCTTTTTTTCCATCTACAGCATGGCAGACGTTTGAACGAGGACGGGGGAATGATGGGAATTCCCCATTCCCAGGTTGCTACAGGCTGAGGTACAGGTGAGGTGAGCCCTTGTCTTGGTGGTGTTCCACCTTATCAGCAGGAGTGGATCGGGAGAATGTGGATACTTACAATGGAAAATCGAGTACTTTTCATAAGACAGGAGGATGTGGTACTTATGAGCCATCACTGGCCACAGAAGGTGACCCAGAATGCTTGGAAAACGTGTAACAAGGTGCTTAGAATATGTGTTTGTGGAATTATGGCGAGAGCTGGAAAGGAAAGATGTGTTGAAATAAATGAGAAGTGAGTAGCATTTGTTCATATGAACAAATACGAGGGCAGATGCAGCAGATAGTGGAAATGGTACCACATGGTATAGTGACATTAAAGTGGATGGTTAGCCAAGGGGGAAGAATACTGAAACTGTATTTGAAGCTGCGGATATTGGTGACAACTGGGAACTAAATGATACAAGAGAGAGAGTGAATGTTGTGGTGGGAAGGAACAAAGGCACCATGGAATGACACACTACGTAGTTAACGAGTTTTGGAAGAAGGGGTATTGAATAACACATACATACTGTGGAAATTGGCAGTGGAGGTTCCACAGCTTGAGAAGATGTCAGTAAATACTGTAAACCAGGACCCGGAAGTTATACAGACATAGGTTGATACTTAAATACAAGAATGATGGTGATGAGTTTGATGCAGCCTTTAGCTGACAACTTGTTGGATGTCCGGGTAGTGCTGACTGATTTGCAGGAAGCAGTTTTATGTGCTGCATATGGACAACTGGGTCTAGCTCTGTTAATGCCAGATTATTTCCTAGTAGGTCTGTGGAAAGTGCAGAAGGAATTGCTGCTAGATTTAGAATTTGTCGCCAAAGCAGATGAATCGAACCTACCATGTATTAGAACATAGAAATGGTTGAGAATAGAATAGATCTACTACAGTTGTAACTATTAGTTCAATTTACAGTTAAGAATGAGCAAACTGGGTTACAGTGTTTCACCATGCATCCATACACATCCATACCCATTAAGGTGGGAACCTTGGTGAAGTTTATGCATGTTAAAACAAAATAGGTATTGCTTACCTCCGAGAATATCATGAGGTGATGCCATTAACTGAACTCTAACACTGTTAAAGGGTGCTGATTACAAACTGCCTGACCCTGGTGGTGTGTAGGGCACTAGCACATGTGAGATGCAGTTGTACTAAGGTAGGACAGATGGTCAATACGGCCCATGTGACAAACTGGAGCGTCGAACCTATTTTCAGCAAGCATGTCCGCACTGGGTTTAGTTTGTAAATGACACCAAACTTCTAGCAACAAGCTAAAAGGTTGGGATAGGAATAATGATTGATTGTACAGACTGTGACAAATGGGACCAACTTTTCAACTGTCAGTCTCTATTACAGGAAAAATTGTACTGAATATTACGCAGCTACAGTTATACTGGCCAGAGAAGTCACTAAGAATACTTCCAGCAATGAATTTCACTTACCTAACATTGGATCACTACCTAATCCTATCCTTCAACTGCTTAATGGACATGCAAGAGGGACAGATTTCAGTAGAGACAGTGCTTTCACATATACAGCAATATTGGGAGGATCAGCAGCTTATGATCATGACTGCAACCGTCAAAACTGCATTCACTGTGTTCCATCTGACTCTGTTTTGCATAGCCTTTGTCTATGTTAGGTGGTGGGACCCTTGTCACTGCGACCCTCCAGTGCATCTGATAGCAAAGAACTGGTTAACTGCTCTTACATGAGATAGTACCAGGGGTGCCATAAACTGAATATAATAATAAGAGGAACGTTTTATAATCTTACAACTGTTTAAGTTTGGAGGGCAGGGAGGTCTGAGTATTTTTGGGACAGGCATTGTTGCTTATAGTATGAGACGCCATAAGTGTGTGATGAGTTGGTTTTGATGTAAATAGTTGTTAACTGTTTTGGAGTGACTTAAAAGAGAATGGAGATTTTATGAAGTAACGCAAGGAAGGATGGCTGAGCCAATGGATT
The DNA here is from genome assembly GCF_023897955.1 of Schistocerca gregaria. Classification (NCBI taxonomy): domain Eukaryota; kingdom Metazoa; phylum Arthropoda; class Insecta; order Orthoptera; family Acrididae; genus Schistocerca; species Schistocerca gregaria. Next base: position 302,944,400 of record NC_064921.1, read on the forward strand.
AAAAACTGGAAAGTGAGTGTGGAGCCTTTGAGCTTTGTAGCTTAAGATGCTCTACCCTCCTGTTCATAACGAATTCTACTCCTATTCTACGTTTTCACGCTGCTGTTAGTGTTACTCTATACTCAACTTACCAGAAATCCTTGTCTTCTTTCCGTTTCACTTCACTGACCCCTACTATATGTTATCCTTTCAGTGGTAATTCAATCTTATTCTCATGGTCACTTCCTATTTGCCAGTCCCCTCTTGGAGGCTGGAATGGGATCCAGACATGAATCTTTAGCCAATGGGGCTGTCATTGTCACACTTTTTCAATAACGTACCACATTTCCCGTGGATACACATCCTGTGTCTTTAATGCAGTGGTTTCCATTGCCTTCTTCGTCCTCATGGCGTTGAGCACTGCTGATTCTCCACCTTTGGGACAGTTTCCCCACCCCAAGGGCAAGAGAGTGCCCTGAACATCTGTCTGCTCGTCAGCCCTCTTTGACAAGGCCATTGGCTGAATGAGGGTAACTTCTTATGACAGAAGACTTTGACCGTCATAACTGATGACTTTTTTTTTCAAAATAGAAGGCAGTGGTGTGTTCGAACCCAGGATCAATGACATTTTGATTATTAATCAAAGACACTACCTCTGGACAACGAGTGCTTAAAATAGTGCATGATAACCGCAATAATTAATCTCTGTCCTACTCCAGCACATAAACAATATTAATGGTCCCATTAACATTTCGACTATTTACTTATTTAAATAATTATTCTCATTTACCAGATTATCAACAACTTTTAAAGTGCAGTTGCGTTCAGGAACATAGTCAGGATATTTATCTGAGTTGTAGTTATGCATATAATTCTCAGATTTGTACAAATCGTCCGTAAAAAAGCATTTTTATGGTATGGACAGTACACACCTACTACTACGAGCAGCAGCCATGTTTTTGGGCACTTACCTCTGTTTATATGCACACATCCTGACAAAGTTGTCAATAGCGACACTCTGAAATTACATAAAGAGCTATCATTTCTCTATTTATCATGCAAGTATCAACTAATATGAATAAAGCACATCTCATACCATGTCATACACGCAATAAGTCTGTTTCTCATTGATTGTTCCTTACCATTTTTATAGTCTAGATCTACAATCAAGAAACAAGAAGGAGAGCATACTAGGGCCATATCTAAAACCATGTGACAGTCGAATGTCTGTCTTGTAGCACATGTGTCGGCTAACAATGAAAGCTTGACAGTGAATGAGAAACACAAAAATGATGGGAAACAAAATTGATCCGATATTAATCAATTTAAATTAAGAAAGGAACACTTTAGGCGGTCTGTTTAACATCATGAACCAAGTAGAACATTATCTGTCACCATATACAACTGATTGCAAAGAAAAGATGGTTGACTGGGAAAAAATACATATCAAGGGCATCGTAAAACTTATAAAGCACCACTAAACGATTTACATAGAAGAAGAAATGTTGTGGTAGTTTATTTAATGCCACAAGATTCGTAAAAAACTGTTTGGCTACAAGTAAAATCAACCAACAAAGAAAGATTGGCTTAAAAGTGAAAACTAACTTTGCAGGCTATCGGAAATGCTGGATAAACATTATTAAGTGAATACTGGTATATAAAAAGAGAAACAGCAATAAAATAAAACGCACACAGAACACAGAAAAGACTAGAAAATCATCAAAACACCTAACTAGCCTCACATCCTAACGCTTAAACTCTGGTAATTACTCACACTGCTGCAGAGGAAACTTATCCAGGCACTCCACCTCTGACAAGACCCAAAGAGAGAATTCCAATTTTTTCTATAAGATGCTCTGTCCTCCACACATGCATCGCACCAAGGCTTAAAGGTCACTACAAAATATGTGACCCTGGCCAACTTCTACTCTCAGTGAAGAAGTGTCTGACCATTCTGACCACTGACCATCCCATCTACTCACAGAGCCAAAGATCTCACATTTTGCATACACTGAAAAGTGCTGGATTCTGAAAGCTGCCAACCATGTCAGCCAACTGATATAACTACTGCTACCCCTAAGAAAGTGAGGGATAAATGTTCCATCTACCTACAAATTACAGTCATTCCTCACTTTCTATCATGTTCACACTATTTCTTAAGCAAAAGGGAGGTTTAATTTTTCATTTCATGAAATGAGTCGGCTCAAAGGTCGTCCTCTGCAGTTCAGATTTTCGTGTTCAAGTCCTGGACAACAAACTAACATGGGACTCTCATGCAGAACACATAGCAGTTAGGCTGTCAAGAGTTATATACCTGTTGAAGAGGCTGATGTTCTGTGTGACATCGGAATATGTAAGGACAGCGTACTTTGCTTTTTTTCAGTCTGTTTTAAGGTATGGGCTAACGCTCTGGGGAAATAGCAAAAAAATAAATGAAATTTTGGTGATCCAGAAGAAAGCAATCAGAGTAATAGCAAAGGTAGATAATAGAACACATTGTAAACCATTGTTCATTAAATATATAATTTTAACAGTTATTAATCTATATATTCTTGATAGTGTTAACTTCATACTTGCGGAACTACCTAATTTAAGTGTAATGAATCAAAGACATGACTACAATACAAGAAACTGTACTTCTCTGATCTTGCCACAGAATAGATTAGCAAAAACAAACAATAACCATAAGTACATGTCAATTAAAATATATAACACATTGTACAAATATGCCACAAGCATGCCAATCAAATTATTTAAGGAAAAGCTACACAGCTTCTTGTTAATGAACCCTTTCTATTCAATAGAAGAATTTTTAGAAATACCCAATATCAACTTAAGTTAAATGTGTTAAATATATTTAATAAAAATATTAGGTTAAGTGAACTGACAAAGTCTATTGCATGTAATAATGCTGAATGACCAATAAAGAATCTGAATCTGAATCTGAATCTTCAATAAATGAGGCAAAAGCTGGTTATAATGGAAAAGTATGACCAGAGTTGTATTGCAGAACATTTTACACACAAAGGAATTTATTTTGCAAAACAAGTAATGGTATTTCAGTAGATATATGGCAGTAATGTCTATAGAATTTTCTTAAAAATATATTTCTTGTCTCCTGTGATAGAAAATCATGTTATCTGAACAGTGAAAGTTTGGAGATTATTGAAATATGTTTCATTTTCAGTTCTCTTAATTTGATTGCATTAATTGAAGTGTTGGGACACTACAATGACAAATTTTAGTGTGCTAGAATCTTATTGTTCATTATAGTTAAAAATCATAATTGCTGCTAATGAGGTTATTGAGGCTGGACGACATCACAGAAAATAAGATAATAGATAGATCTTCAAAGTGGTAATATGGTATGGCAAACATGTCATCTGAATATCATTTGCACTGTCATTGTGAATAAATGAAATATACACATTAATTTAATAACTCTACATAGTACCTTTCAATGTAATATTGTACAGTTCTCCCTACTTTCTAAAATAAGAATAATACTAAGATAGAAAATACAGTAATATATTACTGTTGCTGTTACTGCTATCATTGTCATCATCCACATTACTTCTATCAGGTCTATGGATAATGTATCTACCTCCATTGTCATTATTTCTACTGCTGTTATTACTGATAATCACAGAACACTGTCTATCCTTACCATGCGAAAATGATGACGATTCATGTAACAGTTTTTCATCAGAGATTCCTCACAGTCAATCAATGCACTCCAGAAGATGTTGCATAGGAGTCTCAATGTTTCTTCCAGTTCAGCATAGATACTTGTCTTTGTCTGTCCACTTTTTCAAGAGACATTCCTTTGGTCCTAGGGGGTATAGTGATAAAACTTAATCATTAGTGTCATGCAATATTTTGTGTAATGTAATTTCTTGTACAGACATCTTTTATTAACCTGACACATTCCACATCATTACGAAGTGTCGTATTCATGATCTATGGAACAAGTATTAATCTAATCTAATCATTGTTGACCGTTGTCAAAGGTCCTATGTCTACATCAATGATGATACTCCAGCACCGACTTGAACTGAATATATGTAAAGGCATCCAGTATTGAAATGGAACTTTGTGTGTGCCTACCACCAAAGGTTTTTTTTTAAACAATCCTCATCTCGAATCTGGACAAAATTTTGCATCACTGCTGACAGTGATTCGTTTGGAATTGCTCATTCCATCTGCAGCATGTTCCCGTTCACAAGTGTATTTTAATATAGCAAACTGCATATAGACTACAGTACAGTATTGCAAGGAAATACTTTACTGTCACATTGATGGAACATGAAAACGAAACTGATTAATTGTAATCAGATATCTCAACTGTCTTGTGATGGCAACAAAAATATAACCAGGAACAAGGGGACATTTAGTGTGTGGTACGAAATCGTTTTCACTCTTATTTTTAGAATGGAGGAGGGAAAATGGTGACATGTTTCGGTATCACTTTCCACACAAATAGATTTTCAAATTATTCCTTAGTATTCTTGTCAGCTAATAATCTTATTTTGTTGAGATTGTTAATTTAATTTAAATTTTTGTACAGGGAGTTTTTTGAGTTTTCTATCAGTGTTTTTCCTGGCTTGATCCCTTCATATTTTTTTGCTGTTCAGCTTTTCAATTTTAACTGCATTACCACTCTACTGTCAACGATGACATTTACTGTATGTTTGTGCCTCACTTTAGATGAATAAAATTTTTTCCCACGTTGTTCACAAATACTGTATCTTCTTTGACAAAGATATTCAGCTAAGGTCCAATGATGAACTTGTAAAGGAAAAACCAGTTAATTCAATAAATTAATTCTGTAGAACATACACAATAATATGTCTTTCAATTATAAAATAAGTTTGTTTGTACAGATCTAATTCATTCCTTTTACTTCCCAATATAAAACTAAGGTAGTTAAGGAACCAGTACAAGATCAGACAAAAATTTAACTCCTCATATTACTAAGGAACTGTTTCTTGTGGTGTATAACAGCAGGAGACACTTGTTTCATCTTTGTTTTTTGTTTATTGTACAAGGAGTGCTTAAAATTCACTCTGCCATTCTGGAAAGCTATTTTTGTGATGTCCTTCAGTTTTTATGTTGAACTGTTCTTATTGCCATCGATGGTTCCGAACTGGAAAATTTTCACCATTGATTTCAATTTATGAGACGAATATTGGCTGACATTTTGGGTGTAAAGAGGTTATGAATGAACCATCATTTGACTTTTGGTGTGAAACTCATAAAATGACGTAGCTTAGTGGGAAATGAAATTGATGTAGTGGAATAAACTTCCGTTGTCTTGCTACAAGACAAATTTCGGCAGGTTGTACTGGTACTCCTTTATGAACTTTCTTTCACGTGAAAAGGCTGTTTCGTCCTGAAGTAAAAACGTGAAATGCATAGTTCTATGTTTTTCAAAAACTGTGAACTTTTAACTCATAAAACTAAATGACTGAGATTCTTGTATATATCATATCCTTGATTTTCTGAATGTGAATACCAAAAGGGTTTCATGGCGAATGGTTGTTTTCAATTTATTGATGGCCCCTTTGAGTTAGGAGAACAAATTCTAACATTGCATTCATCTGAGAGCATGTTAATAAGCTTGTTCAAAAATGTAGAACGGTTTGCAAATGTTTTTCACATTGTATCACCTGCAGATGAGATGTTGCAAAAAACTCACAAACAATGTACCATAATTTACACAAATAGATATACCAATATCTCAGGAACGAGATACCCATAAGAGAAATACTTTTCATGATGTGCCTGTATTCAATAGAATGTCCTAGAAAGACACCTGACGACACACAGAGACTTCGAATGCGTTAATTTATCTAAACTTGCAACTGAAGCGCAAAAAATAGTTTGGGGAACGTTTTCTACTTTCTCCTCGGATATAAACGAAAAATTTCATTTATTTACGAATAAACTTACCCAAGTGTATGGTAAATATGCTCCCCTAAACATGGGAAAAGTAAGGAGACAGCCTGTACCTTGGGTAACTGAAGAATTAAAACAGCTCATGAATCCTATACACGCTACACATTGGGCATACAAACTCCAATCTATGCCTGAAAATTATATTGCTTACAAGCAAAAGCGGAACAGAGTCAGTGAAGCTCTGAGAAATAGTAAACTCAGGCATATCCATACATTAACTGACAACATAGACCAACTGCCATATGGAAAAACTTGTGTGTCTTAGAATAGGCAAAGTAAAAGCTGCAGCTGATCCCATTGTCCCAGTTGAAGAACTGAATCGGTACTTCAGATTGCCTGCAATCACAACTGAACCGCAAACGAAATGGGCGTTCATTCATTACTTCATAAGGATAAACGACTGAGGCTCGAAAAATTCTGTCTACAGCACACAATTTTCTCTGAGGTCTTGAAACAGGGACTAGTTAACCCACTACCTAAAAACGACGTTGCCATAGGATTCACTGACTACCAACCAATTTTCATTCTTCCTGGACTGTCCCTTGCCTTAGAATATATAAAATATATATAATAAACTACACACAGACTACTAGACGAATACTAATCAGGCTACTGTAAACATCGCAGCACAAAATCTGCCTTAATAAAGGTTACATATGGCCTGAGCCTGCCATGGTTGCACATGAGGCGACTATCATGAGATTCTTAGACTTCAGCAAAGCCTTTTATGCTGTAGGCTTCGACGTTTTACTCTTCACACATGGCAGCCTAAATTTTTCGAAATGTGTAGTGCAATGGTTTCTCTCATGCCTGACGTCTCGCCAGCAATATGTAACGTCTGGCACCACAAAGTGACTATGGAGGCAGATAGTATGAGCCATCCCCCATGGTTTGCTATTAGGCCCTATACTCTTTTCATTGTACGTGAATGATGTGTCATCAGTTTTATCCTATTGCAAATATCACATTTACACTGATGACGTCCAGTTGTATCTAAGTGCAAAACCAATAAACCAGAACACAGTTACTGAGAATCTCAGTACCAACCTTTGTGCACTATGAAAATGGGAGCTGGATATATGATTGAAGCTCAACCCATCCAAAACCCAAGCACGTTGGTTCTTCATTGAAGGGTCATTTGCCCAAAATATCAGGAATCTCTACCACCGCTAACCCTAAATGGGACAAATATCATCTCTCCCTCAGGAAAGAGTCTAGGATTAATAGCAGATAAAAATCTGAATTGAACTGAGTATGTAACTGCAATGTGCAAGAAGGCATCAGCATCTCCCTATACCCTAAAAAAAATATAGAAAGCTCTTCCCTCATCACCTACAAAAGAAATTTGTATAAATCCATATAAATCCAATTATTGCTTATAGTGGTATTATCCTACAAGGCTTTTCTCAGGAAAGCTCAAGGCGCCTGGAATTGATGCACAGATATCTTGGCTGTGTGCAGACAAGTGCAGAGATTTCCATTCCCTCTATTTTCTCTACTGTCATGTCAACCTACACTCTCCCTCAAACGTCTCCTCAGTCTTAATGCTCTTGTCTGAAAGACATAGCGGAAACACCCATTCCCATCAGAGCAAAATCCTTTCTGTTCCACTCCACTCCATCTTTCAGGCACCTTCTCGAAGTCCTTCTCAGTAGCAAGAATCTCCTGCATTGTATTACAGAATTGAATAACGCCTTCAGCTTCAGAAGGAAGTTAATGACACTTCTACTAAAGCAAAGTTAATGATTACTATTGTTTCTATACACTTTTATTACGTTTGTAGAGTCTTCTTTCCAACCAGATTTTCCTCATTTCCCAGTATTCTCATTTATTTTCCCCAGAACTCGCTATATCTGAAAACATCTATTTAGTACACCTATAAATTATATGTCACATTCATTATTGTTATTATTGTTATTATTATTACTGTTATCATTATTAGTGGGAGCAGTAGCAGTAGTACAAGTACTGCCAGTATTAACTTTACTAATTCATGGTCGGTATTTTCTACTCACAGTCAATATAGACATTCAAATCATTTTAAAATCATTTGGTATATTAACTTGTTATTGTGTAAAAAAGGTACTGTATGTGTGAAACCTTGGTCGATGTAAGAGAGAGCCTGATGGCCTTATTCAGATCAGGGTAACTAAATAAATAGAGTGATTGCTTAGGAAGTTCTGGAGGAAACAGCTCTGTTAAAAATACACTCCTGGAAATTGAAATAAGAACACCGTGAATTCATTGTCCCAGGAAGGGGAAACTTTATTGACACATTCCTGGGGTCAGATACATCACATGATCACACTGACAGAACCACAGGCACATAGACACAGGCAACAGAGCATGCACAATGTCGGCACTAGTACAGTGTATATCCACCTTTCGCAGCAATGCAGGCTGCGATTCTCCCATGGAGACGATCGTAGAGATGCTGGATGTAGTCCTGTGGAACGGCTTGCCATGCCATTTCCACCTGGCGCCTCAGTTGGACCAGCGTTCGTGCTGGACATGCAGACCGCGTGAGACGACACTTCATCCAGTCCCAAACATGCTCAATGGGGGACAGATCCGGAGATCTTGCTGGCCAGGGTAGTTGACTTACACCTTCTAGAGCACGTTGGGTGGCACGGGATACATGCGGACGTGCATTGTCCTGTTGGAACAGCAAGTTTCCTTGCCGGTCTAGGAATGGTAGAACGATGGGTTCGATGACGGTTTGGATGTACCGTGCACTATTCAGTGTCCCCTCGACGATCACCAGAGGTGGACGGCCAGTGTAGGAGATCGCTCCCCACACCATGATGCCGGGTGTTGGCCCTGTGTGCCTCGGTCGTATGCAGTCCTGATTGTGGCACTCACCTGCACTGCGCCAAACACGCATACGACCATCATTGGCACCAAGGCAGAAGCGACTCTTATCGCTGAAGACGACATGTCTCCATTCGTCCCTCCATTCACTCCTGTCGCGACACCACTGGAGGCGGGCTGCACGATGTTGGGGCGTGAGCGGAAGACGGCCTAACAGTGTACGGGACCATAGCCCAGCTTCATGGAGACGGTTGCGAATGGTCCTCGCCGATACCCCAGGAGCAACAGTGTCCCTAACTTGCTGGGAAGTGGCGGTGCGGTCCCCTACGGCACTGTGTAGGATCCTGCGGTCTTGGCGTGCATCCGTGCGTCGCTGCTGTCTGGTCCCAGGTCGACGGACACGTGCACCTTCCGCCGACCACTGGCGACAACATCGATGTACTGTGGAGACCTCACGCCCCACGTGTTGAGCAATTCGGCGGTACGTCCACCCGGCCTCCCGCTTGCCCACTATACGCCCTCGCTCAAAGTCCGTCAACTGCACATACGGTTCACGTCCACGCTGTCGCGGCATGCTACCAGTGTTAAAGACTGCGATGGAGCTCCGTATGCCACGGCAAACTGGCTGACACTGACGGCGGCGGTGCACAAATGCTGCGCAGCTAGCGCCATTCGACGGCCAACACCGCGGTTCCTGGTGTGTCCGCTGTGCCGTGCATGTGATCATCGTTTGTACAGCCCTCTCGCAGTGTCCGGAGCAAGTATGAAGGGTCTGACACACCGGTGTCAATGTGTTCTTTTTTCCATTTCCAGGAGTATATATCAATAGATCATTTCATTGCTACATAAAAAATGAAGTTAGGTTATATTTTGAGCAATACTCACATACTGTAGGATGATACTGTGCTGTAAGGCAATGCAGCTTCCAAGAATGCAAAGCACAACTTTCGTATACTAGTTCACATGCCGGCAGTGAGGTGTGTGCACTATGATTAGAAAAGTGTTGGATAGTTACTGCTTGAACTAATGAAGATTTGAATAAACATAACTATGTTTTCTGATCACACTACTATTAGAACAACATACTTTTGTGAAACCAGTACATGCCGAATTATGTGTGCCTGGACCTAATGATACTGAATAAAATAGAGGCACAGTCTTCTGCAGTCTTAGCATCAAGGGTTACCGTAGTGATTACTGTACGCTAATGACCCTATGTAGTCCTTGTACATGCTTCGACGAATGATGGAAAAGCCAACCACAGAAGAAGTAGTGCTATATTTACAGTTTTGCAAAATACGTATGTAAGCCATATAATCCGGCACCTTCACTCCATGCGTACACACGCCTCACACAGCCTGGCAATGGACACCAATCTTCAGCACCTGTTATAGATCTTGGCCACTAAGGTAGCAGCACTCAGAACACAGCTCGACCGGTTGATGCACTCACAGCAGGAAGGCTGCAGACAGCGCACCACCAGCAGAACAGGCTACAGATAATGCAACCCATGTGGCCAGCACTGCAGCAATAGTTGCTCTAGTAATATCCTGCTGATGTCACAGCAGACTCCAAGAAGCGTCTGCTGGTATAATGCCCGTTTTGGCAGTGAAGCAACAAAGTGCCACACCTCTTGCTCACACCCAAATGCCAGCTGCAACTGGACCTAGATGCATCCAGCTGCAGTGTTATATCGAAGCATCTGTTTGTAGCAGAATGGAATGGGGGGCGAGGTACTTCATAGACACCCAATCGGATTTTGAACCTTACATTTGGTGCTTATGTGGGGTCTACCGTGTGCTAAATTCAAGGGCAATGGCAGACAGATATTCCGTGCCACACCTGCTGGACTTTATCCATGCCTTGGCAGGTGCGACTGTTTTAGAACAATCAACTGTGCAAAGACATATATGCAGCTCCCAGAGGCACCTGAAGACATAAAAAAACGTAATTACCACTCTTCGAGAGCATGTTCATGACATTCTGCTTTAGGAGTGCTGCCCAGACTTGGCAGCCTTTCCTGATGGCGTTTTATTAGGGCTATCAAGCTGCTTCGCGCACCTGGACGACGTCTCCATGTTCTTGAAGATGCCCAAACTCCACCACAGACGCATATCAATCTTTTTCTAGCCCCTCGATTGAAATATCTATTTGTGGTCAGTGAGACTGAGTTTCTTGCGCACCTAATCACCCCTACCAGATCCACACCTAGAAACTCACAAAGACCTACGTTGTTATCTCGTGATGGTCAGCTTCTACTGGTGCCATCTGAATAATGCTCCTGCAGTACTCGAACCCCTGGTCACTGCGCATCATGGGCCCATGGTGAAAGGAAGGGCTCTGGTTACCTGGACTCATGAAATGGAGCAAAGATTTACTGCATGTAAATGGTGCCTCACCGAAGAGGTGTTGCTCACTCATCCAATACACGATGTGGAGTTAGCTGTCACTGTGGACGCCACACAATGTGCTGAAGGCAGCTTGTAACTACTCAGCTTCTTCTTGCAGAAGTTGTCGGCAGTGCTGTGCTCTTAGAGTGCTTGTGACCATGAACTGCTCAGCGAGTATCAGTCAGTGGAACATTTCTGCTTGGTGTTAGAAGCCTATCTCTTCCTTATCTTCACCGCCCATAAACCTACAAGATACGCTTTCAGGAACTGCTTGTCCTGTGACCATGTTGTCATATCCTCTCCGGTAAACATTGAAGATGTCGCACAAGAATGGGATGGCGATGGAGAACTGGACAGCTTCCAATACGATCCGTCCAACAGAGTTAATCTAGAACTGATGTCCATCCCTGGCTCCTCACAGAAGATTTGGTATTATGTTATGACAGGAACACATCTCCCATTTCTCCCGAAAAAGTTCCAGTGCGCCACTTTCAACTCTATCTGCAAGTTATCACATCCCAGTGCAAACACCATGGTGTCAGTTGTGGCAGCACGTTTCGTCTAGTTTGAACTCTGGAAGGTCTGTCATCAGTGGACACTCGCCAGTGCGCCATAGTCGGGAGACACACCCATGTGCCCAATGTCGCCCTCCCCTATTTGACACGCAGCTTCACATATGTTCACATGGACATTGTAGACCTCCTTCCGACACCCTGAGATAAGCACTAGCTCCTTACAGTGGTGGAGCACTTCACCAACTGGCCAGAGGCAACACCCATGTGGACATCAATGCCAGGACAGTTACGGCTACCTTTGTTGACATCTGGGTGGCGCGCTTCGGCTGTCTGAGCCACCTAACGATCGACTGAGAGCAGTAGTTCGACTGTGCGCTGTTCAAACACATTACCCAACTGTGTGGAACATGGCTACACCACATGACAAGCTATCTCTCAGCATCTAACAACTTGGTCATGTGGCTTCATTGGACACTGAAGGCATCCCTGACATGCCATGACATCACCTGGATGGAAGCACTACCTCTCGTACTCCTTGGTCTAAGAGTGGTACTGCAGGAAGACATTGGCATCTCACTTGCAGACATCACCTATGGTCAGTCACTTGCCATCCGCAGAGAATTCATGGAAGTAGTACCATCTCCACACGATATCTCACTCCCACCAGTAGCAGAATGCCAGTGCAGTAACATGGCTGGCCTCCGATCGGACCCACCAAGATGGCACGGTGCCGGAAAAGCCTTTGTTCATGCAAACTTACAGCACTGCATGCATGTGATGCTGATCACAACACACACAGTACAGCCAGCACTTCAGCTGATCTGCACGATAACCTGCAGTGGGAAGATGTTAGAGATCATGTATCATGGTAGGCCAGCTAAAATCTCGATCGACAGGGTCAAACTGGCATAAATCTTGACAGATCCCACTGCCTCGCATCTCTTCAAACCCACAGAGGACTTGGCAATGGATGACGCTCTGCACACAACCAGCCAGGCAGAGCCTGCCCCAGCAGTTGCTCGTGACTCTCGTGTGCCTCCACCTGTCACTGAGCAGCCACGTGTGTCCTATCATACCCTGTTGGCTTACATTAAAATTAATGTTCTAATTGATTAATTTGAATCGTCTTGCACATAAAACACTTTGTCCATTGGAAGAAATCATTGGACCAGCTGCCTGGAGTCTCACCTTATCAACTTGGATATAATGAAAGATTTGGCTTGCATTTTTAATCAAATAGAGACATGTGAGTACCTAACATCAAACCATGTGTGCAAGAAGAATACTACCAGAGGAGCAGTAATGTTACATCAATCAATGATAAGACTGTTTAATGTGAACAAGCTCCAATTGTAACTAAGGATATGTGTATAAGAAATTAATATGTCAAATCACAAGTCCGAGAAAGAACAAAGTTATCGGTAGCTGCCTTATCAACTTTATAAAGTGTTCAGATGCAAGACTACAAGAAAATTTTGTGTCTTCCTTGGCTAAAGAGCATGGTATTACCAGGTTAGAAGCTATGATATAAAACTATTGAGTCAATGGTGTGTCTGACCTGTGGACTGTACAAGTGTGTTAAATACTAACAAAGAGTATTTAGAATGTGCTCCACTGCACGCTTCGCCAGTCGCCTCTATGTGGGGTGAACTAATTAATAACTTACAGAACAGTTTCTCTGTGGTGGTGTTTAATTGTATTCTGCATTTTGTCTAATGGAAGCTTACCAGAATACCTGGAAGTTGATTGGTGAGCACGTAAACCTTCTCAACAATCAATACTGTGCAAGAATTATAAACTATCTTTTGTCTGCCTATAGTTTTAATTAATTGCCTGAAAATTATAGGGAGACTCCTAATATAGATTCCAACAGAGATGCCGTAAGCATTACCCATATGTATTATATTAAAGCTGGAAAACATATTCATTTCAATCCATGTTATTTACAGGTCTTAAGAAAAAAAAACGATGTTTCAAACAGAAATGCGTCTGTAGCACTACTGTGACATACAGTAATATATATCAGTTTACATTACACTTTGGACATGGGAGACATGGATGAGAAGCAGATGTTTTGGATAGTTTACATTGTATTAGACATGCACAGTAACAAATCCTATGGTAGTGATACCAATACATTGTATTATTATATACAGCGACCCCAGTGCAGTGATTGTGCAAGTTACTGTGGATATTTTAGTGGTCTTCAGAATTGTATGATTGATATGGAATATTCACATAAATAAAACTACCCCCCTCCCTTGATATTAAAATAAAATGGCAATTCACCTCCCTATCCAACCACACACAGCTGTGGTACCATTGTAAATGTTTAAATACAAAGATGTGATACATACATTTAGGGCTGGGTAATCTTATAAAATACCCTGATACGTGAGTTCCTGGCTGAAGAAGATGGTATTAAGGTGCAATTTATAGTCACAAGCACACTTCAGGATTGTAGTGGGACGCTGTATAATGTGGGTGGAATTGGGAAAATGGAACAAACATTTCACTAACCTCTTAAGAAGGAGAAGAGAAGAGGAAAAGTTTTGGGGGAACAAATTCCGAGTTTCTCTTTGAGCATGTTGTCCTTATACATGTTCACAGCTCTACAATGTGATCTTGACACTATCACGTGAGTGAGACATAATATTTGTTTGGGAGTCACACCTCTCATTAAAAAGGCACTGAAGCTGATAATTTGATAAATATACACCACTAAATTTCCTCCTGAGATAGGTGTTTTGGAGAGGTAGAGTAGCTGTATGCATACAGAGTAGACACAGATCATTATAGATCTCTAATCACTGATCACAGTCATCAGACACGTCGAATATAAATCGGGATTTTGCAGTATGTATCGCTTTAGAACATCGTTCTCCACAATACCATCAAATAAAGGTACAATCGAATTATGACTGGTTCCCACATACAATGTTATAATACAGATACTTAGGATAAACAACCAATGTGTGAAACGAACTTAAATTGTTCCCTATCAAAGAAATTAATTCTTCAAGTGCAGTTAACGTGTTATATGTGAGCAAAAGGAAACTATAGTGTATGACGAAAATAACTTCCATAAGAGAAGAGTACAAATTGCTATCGGGGGAAGCAGGTCATTGCAGATATGCTTATTTGTTACTTTCAATATAGTGTACGACTGGGAAATAGAGAATATGAGCATTTACTGTTAAAACCAATGGGAAGTAGCTATACATTAGAATACTCTCAAAACATTGGATACATGAAAATTTACTGTATTAAATAATACACTAATGTTTTTTATAGACAACCATTCACATTTAATTCGCTTCAAAAAGGTTGCTTACTTTGTACGGTGAGGTGACGAAAGTCATGGGATAGCAATATGCTCATATACAATCGGCGGTAGTTTCGTGTACACAACGTATAAAAGGGCACTGCCTCAGCAGAGCTGTCATTTGTGATCAGGCGATTAAGGTGAAAAGGTTTCTGATATGATTATGGCTGCACGATTGGAATTAACATACTTTGAACGCAGTATAGCAGTTGGAACAAAATGCATGGGATGTTCCATTTTGGGTGTCGTTAGAGAATTCAATATTCAGTAATCTGCAGTGTCAAGAATGTGCCAAGACTACCAAATTTCAGTCATAACATCTGACCATGGACAATGATCGAGAGCAGTGCAGTATGCATGGGGTTGTCAGTGTTAATAGACAAGCAATATTGCATGAAATAAAGGCAGACATCAATGTGGGCCGTACGACGAATGTAGCCGTTAGGACAGTGCTGCAAAATTTGGGATTAATGGGCTTCATCAGCAGACGACTGACGTGTCATTGCTAACAGCACAGCATAGACTGAGGTGCCTCTCCTGGGCATGTGACCACATTGGGGGGACCTTAGACGAATGGAAAACCATAGTCTGGTCAGGTAAGTCCCGATTTGAAATAGTGAGAGCTGATGGTGGCAAAGACCACTCAAAGCCATGGACCCAAGCTGTCAACAAGTCACTGTGGAAGCTGGTGGTGGCTCCATAATTGTGTTGGTTGTGTTTACATGGAATGGACTGGGTCCTCTGCCCAAACCGGAATCATTGACTGGAAATGGTTATGATCATCTATCTGGAGAGCATATGGAGCCATTCATGGACTTCATGTTTTCAAACACTGATGTCATGTCACCGGGCCACAGTTGTTTGTGATTTGTTTGAAAAAGATTCTGGACATAATCGAAGTTCATGTACAAGATCCTGCTCCAACAACACTTTCGGAATTATGGATGGCTGTAGAGGCAGCATGGGCCAGTATTTCTGCAGGAGGCTTCCAACGACTTGTTGAGTCCATGCCATGTTCTGCACTACGCCAGATAGATGAAGGTCTGACACGATAGTAGAAGATTTCCCATGGCTTTTGTCACCTCAGTGTATTTAAATGTGGTGGAGTGGATGTTGTGCATATTGTTATTCAACAGGTCTTAAGAAAAAATTAAGTGTCATACATTACTACTATTCCCACAAATAATATTATTCCACAGTTCTTAAGAGGAAGAAGAATGGACTAAGGCTGATCCCTATTAAGGAATTAAAAGCAAACGTAATATATTGCATTTAAATAGGCGAATAGACCCAATACTGTTTAATTTCGCTATTGGTGGCAACACGTACAAGCATAAAATATCTGGAAGTATTCGGCTGGCATGATCTATATTGGAATGATTACGTAAAACAGAACCTGGGGAAACTTTTTCTCTAACTACATGTGTAGCTATCATACTTTTATGTATAAAACATTGTAATCAACTAGCTGTTTTTAAATTTCTGTACATTTTCATTATTTTATATTGTTATGTAAAAGTATTGTATATTTACTGGGTTGTGACATGATGGCATTTTTAATGACTCAAAAGTCGGTATGCACAATATCTGTCAATCTGCCTATTGCTCTCAGCAGGATTGCTTCATCTGATACTGTCAACAGACAAGTTGACGCATAACGATGTCTCATTACATCACTATGGTGTATCTGTTATACTGTACAATCTAATTATGTATAGCATACATAATATGTATGCAGTGCATTCACTATGTTTGAGGTAAATGTTATTCAAAACATCTTTTTGTGCATAATTTTTCATTGATGACTATGGATTATTTCTGTAAATTTAATTCGATTTCATCTTATAGTTTAGAACTATAAACATGATTGTAACAAAGGGCCTTGCTTCAGTAGTTGATGTAGACACTGCTTTCCATTTTCTGGTATGTACTCTTACAGCCATTATGAAATCATTAACTTCATCTATTCTTTATATTATGAACATTGGTCTGTAGCCATCTGTATACTTCCATCTGAAGATGGCTGTTTAACTGGTCCAAACTAGTAATCAGTGTATACATCCTTGCGATCTTGGCAAATAAAAAGTTTCCCTAAAGACGTCTACAACACTTTGGCTAGGTTTACTGTTGAAAAAATACCAATAGTATATTACCTTCTCGCACATATTTCTCATGAAGTGACCATGGCGACAATTTAAAGATAACATTGAGATTTAGCAACAATAAGTATTTATACACAACAGTCACAGGGGACGATGTTATTGCAACCATATTGTATATAGAGCTTCTAATGTTATAAAATTAGAGCATCTTTAAGACAGTTATCTCCTGCCTATGCTAGGCAGGTTGCACAGCAGTACAAAGTCAAGCACAAATGTTATCTCTGTTCTCTGACACTGGATGAGGGGAACATAATTTTTTTTAAGATGCCAATCAGCGAGGGCCTCTGTGTATGGGCCACTTTACAACTGTAAAGTGAGAGTACAGCACTACAGAAGTATCCAGATACTTTAGAGAACATAATGTGTACATAAGGCAGGTTACATATTAAAAGCTGCTAGGAGGGAAATAATTTCACACTGACCGAATAATTTTTGTAATTAGAAATAGTTCTGGAAGGATCAGTCTTCGTTTAGATGCTGCTTTGGATGGTGGTGCAGTGCTTGCAATACCTGTCAGTTCTTCAGCATGGTGTGGGATATGGGCAGGCAGTTCTTCACGTATGACCATCTCTCCCCAGTCGCTCGGAGGCTCTGGCGGTCCCAACACACTATGACAGAGGTAGACTGCTCCAGTTCACGTCATACAAAATACTCAATGTGCACAGGACCTATCAGACACACAGGTTGCAATAACCCTCCCTACATGGTAATTGTTTAGTTAAATATACATTCCTTTCTAATTGTAACCTTCTTTGTGGTGATTGTTAAACTTTAAAAGGCTCATATTTATGTGTCTTTGGATGGCGTCTCTGAAAAGTATTCAAAATACTAGGAGAAAATCAGGAATGGAGAATTGTCGTTAAACATTATAAGTTTCATATTAACGATAAATTATGTGTTTTTTCGATAACGATATGGAAAAGTGGATATTTGGATTACAGGGAGAAAAAATCCCTAAAACTGTAACAAATAGGACTAAAACTGTAAGTAGCAATTGAAGCTAGTCATATGTTGAAGTACCAAGACCTCTTCAGTCTACTTATGTCTTTGGATGACGAACTTGAAAATGCAATGGGAGGTGGTCATATATGGGAGTGCTAATCTATCAATTTCATGTCATCATTTTTGGGCAAAAAATTGTATTAACTAAGACATGACTCACATTAATATACAGGGAGCCACATCTTGTTTGTAAGTCATAAATCACATGAATTAAGATATGTGGGTCATAAATTATAATAATTAAGATCAGTGGGTCATAAAGTAAAGGATAACGCCCATTCGAATTTTCCACAGTTTTCACACATCCACCATAATTTCAAATTTCTGACATTATTTTTGAGCGATAGTGATTAAGATAAGGCAGGTCACCCTGCCATTTTTTTCAACAGATAAGTGAAGAGGAGTGTTGGAGAGAAAGGAAGCAACTTGGAAGAAATCATAAATAATAGCAATACCAAAATCTCATGGCCATTGTTGAAAGAAAACAAGTAGACAGTTTGTTTACGTTAGGCTCATAAATTAAGCTTGCATAAAAATAAACTAAGAGCAAAATTTAGGTCTTTGTTTACATAAGAAGGTTTGATCAACTGGCTGTGGGTTTGTTTCCGTGAGGAGAACAATGGGGTTCCTGCCACAGCTGCTCCTGAAATAGGAAAATTTCATGGCACTACACTCAGACATACCTTGTCCCATTACTTTTATTGCCTCAGGTGACTTGCCCAAATGTTTTCACTTTTTATTTCACAGAAAAATTGTGGAATAAGGTACTGATGTTTCACATTACATAGCATACGCAGTGCATGTAAAATATGTAATACTGTACTTTTATTTTGTCTCTTAAACCTTGTTTCAGAAGGAACTCTAGCATTATGGCATTTCGCAGTTGTCTCTGAATTTTATCATGTTTTTAACTGAAGGTATTTTTACTCCTCTTCATAATTATATGTTTCCTGCTAATACACTACTGGCCATTAAAACTGCTACACCAAGAAGAAAAGCAGATGATAAACAGGTATTCATTGGACAGATATATTATACAAGAACTGACATGTGATTATATTTTCACGCAATTTGGGTGCATAGATCCTGAGAAATCAGTATTCAGAACAACCACCTCTGGCCGTAATAACGGCCTTGACAAGCATGGGCAAAACAGAGCTAGGATGCCGTGTACAGGTGCAGCTGCCTATACAGCTTCAGCACGATACCACAGTTCATCAGCAGTAGTCACTGGTGTATTGTGACGAGCCAGTTGCTCGGCCACCATTGGCCAGACGTTTTCAGTTGGTGAGAGATCTGGAGAATGTGGTGGCCAGGCTAGCAATCGACCATTTTCTGCATCCAGAAAGGCCCGTACAGGACCTGCAACATGCGGTCGTGCATTATCCTGCTGAAATGTAGAGTTTCGCAGGGATCGAATGAAGGGTAGAGCCACGGGTCGTAACACATCTGAAACGTAACGTCCACTGTTCAAAGTACCGTCAATGCGAACAAGAGGTGACTGAGACGTGTAACCAATGGTACCCCATACCATCACGGCGGCTGATACGCCAGTATGGCGATGACGAATACACGCTTCCAATGTGCGTTCACCGCGATGTCGCCAAACACGGATGCGACCGTCATGATGCAGTAAACAGAACCTGGATTCATCCGAAAAAATGACGGTGTGACATTCGTGCACCCAGGTTCGTCGTTGAGTACACCATCGCAGGCGCTCCTGTCTGTGATGCAGCGTCAAGGGTAACCGCAACCACGGTCTCCGAGCTAATGGTCCATGCTGCCGCAAACCTCGTCGAACTATTCGTGCAGATGGTTGTTATCTTGCAAACGTCCCCGTCTGTTGACTCAGGGATAGAGACGTGGCTGCACGATCCGTTACAGCTATGCGGATAAGATGACTGTCATCTCGACTGCTAGTGTTACGAGGCCGTTGGGATCCAGCACGGCGTTCCGTATTACCCTTCTGAACCCACCGATTCCATACTCTGCTAACAGTCATTGGATCTTGACCAACGAGAGCAGCAATGTTGCGATGCGATAAACCGAAATCGCGATAGGCTACAATCCGACCTTTATCAAAGCCGGAAACGTGATGGTACGCATTTCTCCTCCTTACACGAGGCATCACGACAACGTTTCACCAGGCAACGCCGGTCAACTGCTGTTTATGTATGAAAATCGGTTGGAGACTTTCCTCATGTCAGCACGTTGTAGGTGTCACCACCGGCCCCAACCTTGTGTGAATACTCTGAAAAGCTAATCATTTGCATATCACTGCATCTTCTTTCTGTTGGTTAAATTTCGCGTCTGTAGCACGTCATCTTCGTGGTGTAGCAATTTTAATGGCCAGTAGTGTAGTTACAGAGGGCGAAATTGCTGTGTTGGCATTACCTTTCGCATTACTGCATATGTTATATAAACTTCTAGCTTTTCTTTCTAGTTTACGTTGAGAAGTTTTGAAATGAATATGCATGCCCTTCAAAATAAGGAATATGAGGATTGGTAGTGACATCATGGAAGCAAGAACAATGTACAATGAAGAGCCAAAGAAACTGATATACCTGCCTAATATCGTGTAGGGCCCCCGCGAGCACGCAGAAGTGCCGCAACACGACCTGGCATGGTCTCGTCTAATGGCTGAAGGAGTGCTGAATGGAACTGGCACCATGAATCCTGCAGGGCTGTCCATAAATCCGTAAGAGTACGAGCGGGTGGAGATCTATTCCGAACAGCACGTTGCAAGGCATCCCAGGTATGCGCAATAATGTTCATGTGTGGTGAGTTTGGTAGGCAGAGGAAGTGTTTAAACTCAGAAGAGTGTTCCTGAAGCCACTCTGTAGCAGTTCTGGACGTGTTGGGTGTCGTATTGTCCTGCTGGAATTGCCCAAGTCCGTCGGGATGCTCAGTTAATATGAATGTATGCAGGTGATCAGACTGGATGCTTACGTAGGTATTACCTGTCAGGGTCGTGTCACATATCAGGGTTTCAACTGCACATGCCCCAAATCATTACAGAGCCTCCATAAGCTTTAACAGTCCCCTGCTGACATGCAGGGTCCATGGATACTTGAGGTTGTCTCCCTATCCGTACACATCGATCCGCTCTATATAATTTGAAACGATACCCGTCCGACTAGGTAACATGTTTCCAGTCATCAACAGTCCACCGTCAGTGTTGACGGGCCCTGGCGAGCCGTAAAGCTTCGTGTCGTGCAGTCATCAAGGGTACACGAGTGGGCTTTCGGCTCCGAAAGCCCATATCGATGATGTTTCGTTGAATGGTTCGCACGCTGACACTTGCTGATGGCCCAGCACTGAAATCTGTAGCAATCTGCGGAAGGGTTGAATTTCTGTCACGTTGAACGAGACTCTTCAGTCGTCGTTGTCCCGTTCTTGCAGGATCATTTTCCGACAGCAGCGATGTCAGAGATTTGATATTTTATCAGATTTCCGATAGTCACGGTACACTCGTGAAATGGTCGTATGGGAAAACCCCCACCCACTTCATCGCTGCTTCGGGATGCTGTGTCCTATCGCTCGTGCTCCGATTACAGCACTCAGACCCACTTAACTCTTGAAAATCTGCCAATGTAGGAGTAGTAACCGATCTAACAAATGCGCCAGACACTTGTCTTATTTAGGCGTTGCCGACCGCAGCATCGTATTCTGCCTGTTTACATAACTCTGAATTTGAATACAAATGTTACACCAATTTTTCGGCGTTTCAATGTATTTCTGCTGAACTCCGATTTGAAGACAATGAAGTTGGCTGCTACACAAGGCAATAGCCATCATTACCAAATCGATGCATCGAGATAACATTCCTTCAATGTACCAAATGTGGAGTCATAGGAGTCAAAACATGTTCAGAATATCTCTAGGTTTCGCTTTAATCCCTAATTGCTATTAAAGCTACTGTAAGCAGGTGAACGTCCCGACGTACGCAGGGTTATCTGTCACCTCTTTGGATTGGACGTCACTAGGTCAGAAGATAACTGCCGGCTCGTGTGCCTCGCAGTTACGTAACAGCTGAAGGTCACCCACCGCGTGGTGCGCTGAAAGCTGAGGCAGGCGCTGGCGGTTGCTGACGCAATAAGCCGTTACGGTTCACACTCGTACGTAGTTCCAGTCCTGCAGTACGTGCAAATCAGAACTGAAATCTGATAGCGACCCAATGGGAGAACAAAACGCTGCTACGTATAACTATTTCGATGTGTCTCTATGTATGTCTCTTATTCTCACTTAGTCGGCTGTTTAATATACGAGTAATCTACTAAAAAGAAATAAGCTATTTTCCGGCTGCCGCAGTGCTGAAGATATGAACAAGACATATTAATTAATAGTAGGTAAATGGAGAAGGACTTAACTCTTGGGGTATGGAAAATGAATTACTCCAAATTCTGAGGCTATAATGCAGCCAATGAAAAAAAGTTGTTATATTCATCTCCAATACAACTCATAATGAACACTTCAGTATGGCATAAATTAGCAAAGGTATTCATTGGGTGAAGCGTAGCACGGCAAATTTCATAGACTTACAATTTTAGCCTATGCTTACGCGAGCCCTATTGTCGCGCCCAGCCATTTGCCGAAATGCCATTTGTCGCTCAGTCTTTTTTGCTACGGAAGACTAAAGTCGAAAGTCTTAAACTGAATTTCGCTGACGAGTGTACATGTTAATACCGGAATTGAGTTTGCTAGCAGGGTGAAACACATGTTTTCCGATCCTTATTTGTTTTACAGTAATGGTCTCTGGAAATTACCTGTTCCTGTTTCTCATTTGATCAAGGCGATGGCTGATTCTCGTCAGTTAAGCATAAGAGGTTGACAACTGTATGATCAATTTAATGTTTTATCCTTCTCCTTCGATGTGCAAAAGGTCACTCCGTCGAGATTAATCTGTATTTTTAGAAGCTAGTACGAACGTGAGAAACCAAGCATGTTTTAGAAACGATAGAAGGCTTACTTAGGAGCGATTATCGGTTATTCAGCTGTAAAAACTACATTTGCGGTGTAGGTATCTGGTACTGGAATGTTTCACGACCAAGCAGAATCAGCATTGCAAAATCTGGTTGCGCACACCGGATTCGGGAGACCAATGTACACTTAGTTACGTTGTGACTCTATCCTTTCAAGTATTTAGCTCATTTAATTTTACTTTTTACCTTCTTACTTATATCAGTCACTCTGTGATTTTTCTAGTGTTTGCCTATCTTAAATAGGCAATTTCTTGCACCCTTACTTCCAAGGATCACTACCTCGCAAAATATCCCTTTGCATTCCTCTTCCTTTCATTACCAACATTACTTATTTTGACACGTCTTCTCTTGGGTTCTCTAGTCATTTCACTTTTCTTCGTCTGTCTTCTGTCAGCTATTCCCATTCTTTCCTCAGTCAAAAATATTCCCCCGTTCTTTTTAAGCGGCCATAGCATTTCAGCCTATGCTCTTACAATTTATTCGAGTTCACCGTTTGCACTATTAGTGTTATATTATAGCGTCCACATTCAGTACAGCAACTCCTGATTTTAATGAGTCTTTCAGTTTCATTATCCATCTTTCTGCTCTGTAGAGTACCATACTTTGATACTCTGAGGATCAGGGAATTAATTTTATTCATGGCTTGTTAACTAGAAGTATCCTTGCTGAAATTGCTCTCTTATTACATTCTTCATTATAAATTAATGCATTAAATAATTATATTCTTCACAAAGACAGTGTGTCCTTCGTTCATGTCAGGATCCTTGTTCTCTTGTTCTACTACCGAATATTTTGTGTTATTAAAGTTTGTTTTGTTTCATCTTTTGCGAGTGAGTGACACAACCTTTCATTCTATTACCTTAAAACTATTGTTTGAGATGATCGTCCTAGCACTGTTTGAATGTACCGTTAGAAGATGAGTTTTGTAACTTTCTCTCAGAGGTTACAGAAAACAAAATTTAAAGCTTAAAGGTTACTCATTGATCCCAGCCTAATGACGAAGTTTATCCTCTTTCATATCTGCTAACATATTTGTTGCGAGAGATTCCGCAAATGTGCTGAAATTTTAAATTTATCCTTTTTGTTGAACGTTCGAAAACTAAGATGACATTTTTGAAACATTTATAGAGTGTGGGGACAAAGTGATCTAAGTGCCAACAAACCTTTTTGGGAGCAGGAGTGAAAATTACATCTGTGGAGGAACATAGTTCGTACAACTTTTATTTTAAACACAGAAAAGCTAGGGAATCACGAATAATATACGTTAAACAAGAAACTTTATCAGAAAGAATTAACATTATTTCTTACAAAATCTGAGAAACTTTGAAAAGATCTAAGTCCAGAAGTAATGTTATGAAACTGTCCTTGCTCATCATCACCATCAGTAGACACCTCGACCGACGGAATTCATGGAAAGTGTTATTTGGTTTCCTCACTCGTAAAATCAAGCTTTTTCTTTAAGACTCTCTTTATAATTTCCTGAGAGATATCCCACTATCAAGGGTTTGGAAGTATTGCAGTTCTTATGTGGTTATGCCCCCCATGAACCATGGACCTTGCCATTGGTGGGGAGGCTTGCTTGCCTCAGCGATACAGATAGCCGTACCGTAGGCGCAACCACAACGGAGGGGTTTTTGTTGAGAGGCCAGACAACGTGTGGTTCCTGAAGAGGGTGCAGCAGCCTTTTCAGTAGTTGCAAGGGCAACAGTCTGGATGATTGACTGATCTGGCCTTGTAACAATAACCAAAACGGCCTGGCCGTGCTGCTACTGCGAACGGCTGAAAGCAAGGGGAAACTACAGCCATAATTTTTTCCCGAGGGCATGCAGCTTTACTGTATGATTAAATGATGATGGCGTCCTCTTGGGTAAAACATTCCGGAGGTAAAACAGTCCCCCATTCGGATCTCCGGGCGGGGACTACTCAAGAGGATGTCGTTATCAGGAGAAAGAAAACTGGTGTTCTACGGATCGGAGCGCGGAATGTCAGATCCCTTAATCGTTCAGGTAGGTTAGAAAATTTAAAAAGAGAAATAGATAGGTTAAAGTTAGATATAGTGGGAATTAGTGAAGTTCGGTGGCAGGAGGAACAAGACCTTTGGTCAGGTGAATACAGGTTTCTAAATACAAAATAAAGTAGAGGTAGTGCAGGAGTAGGTTTAATAATGAATAAAAAAATAGGAGTACGGGTAAGCTACTACAAACAGCATAGTGAACGCATTATTGTGGCCAAGATAGACTCGAAGCCCACGCCTACTACAGTAGTACAGGTTTATATGCCAACTAGCTCTGCAGATGACGAGAAGTTGATGAAATGTATGATGATATAAAAGAAATTATTCAGGTAGTGAAGGGAGACGAAAATTTAGCAGTCATGGTTGACTGGAATTCGAGAGTAGGAAAAGGGACAGAAGAAAACATAGTAGGTGAATATGGATTGGGACTAACAAATGAAAGAGGAAGCCGCCTGGTAGAATTTTGCACAGAGCATAACTTAATCATAGCTAACACTTGGTTACAGAATCATGAAAGAAGGTTGTATACATGGAAAAACCCTGGAGATAGTAGAAGATATCAGATAGATTATAAATGGTAAGACAGAGATTTAGGAACCAGGTTTTAAATTGTAAGACATTCCCAGGGGGAGATGTGGACTCTGACCACAATTTATTGGTTATGAACTGTCGATTAAAACTGAAGAAACTGCAAAAAGGTGGGAATTTAAGGAGATGGGACCTGGATAAACTGAAAGAACCAGAGGTTGTACAGAGTATCAGGGAGAGCATAAGGGAACAATTGATAGGAATGGGGGAAAGAAATAAAGTAGAAGAAGAATGGGTAATTTTGAAGGATGAAGTACTGAAGGCAGCAGAGGATCAAGTAGGTAAAAAGACGAGGGCTAGTAGAAATCCTTGGGTGACAGAAGAAATATTGAATTTAATTGATGAAAGGAGAAAATATAAAAATGCAGTAAATGAAGCAGGCAAAAAGGAATACAAACGTCTCAAAAATGAGATCGACAGGAAGTGCAAAATGGCTAAGCAGGGTTGGCTAGAGGACAAATGTAAGGATGTAAAGGCCTATCTCACTAGGGGTAAGATAGATATTGTCTACAGGAAAATTAAAGAGACCTTTGGAGATAAGAGAACCACTTGTATGAACATCATGAGCCCAGATGGAAATCCAGTGCTAAGCAAAGAAGGGAAAGCAGAAAGGTGGAAGGAGTATATAGAGGGTCTATACAAGGGCGATGTACTTGAGGACAGTATTATGGAATGTAAGAGGATGTAGATGAAGATGAAATGGGAGATATGATACTGCGTGAAGAGTTTGACAGAGCATTGAAAGACCTGAGTCGAAACAAGGCCCCCGATGTAGACAACATTCCATTAGAACTACTGACAGCCTTGGGAGAGCCAGTCCTGACAAAACTGTACCATCTGGTGAGCAAGACGTATGAGACAGGCGAAATACTCTCAGACTTAAAGAAGAAAATAATAAGTCAAATCCCAAAGAAAGCAGATGTTGACAGAGGTGAAAACCACCGAACTATTACTATAATAAGACACAGCTGCAAAATACAAAAGCGAATTCTTTACAGACGAATGCAAAAACTGATAGAAGCTGACCTCGGGGAAGATCAGTTTGGATTCCGTAGAAATGTTGGAAGACGTGAGGCACCTACGACTTACCTTAGAAGAAAGATTAAGGAAAGGGAAACCTAGGTTTCTAGCATTTGTAGACTTAGAGAAAGCTTTTGACAATGTTGATTGGAATACTCTCTTTCAAATTCTGAAGGTGGCAGAGGTTATCTACAGGGAGCGAAATGCTATTTACAATTTGTACAGAAACCAAATGGCAGTTATAAGAGTTAGGGACATGAAAGGGAAGCAGTGGTTGGGAAGGGAGTGAGACAGGGGTGTAGCCTATCCTCGATGTTATTTAATCTGTATATTGAGCAAGCAGTAAAGGAAACAAAAGAAAAGTTCTATGTTTTCTTCTGTCCCTTTTCCTACTCTCGAATTCCAGTCAACCATGACTGCTAAATTTTCGTCTCCCTTCACTACCTGAATAATTTCTTTTATATCATCATACATTTCATCAACTTATTCGTCATCTGCAGAGCTAGTTGGCATATAAACCTGTACTACTGTAGTAGGCATGGGCTTCGAGTCTATCTTGGCCACAATAATGCGTTCACTATGCTGTTTGTAGTAGCTTACCCGTACTCCTATTTTTTTATTCATTATTAAACCTACTCCTGCACTACCTCTACTTTATTTTGTATTTAGAACCCAGTATTCACCTGACCAAAGGTCTTGTTCCTCCTGCCACCGAACTTCACTAATTCCCACTATATCTAACTTTAAGCTATCTATTTCTCTTTTTAAATTTTCTAACCTACCTGCCCGATTAAGGGCTAGTAGAAACCCTTGGGTAACAGAGGAAACATTCAATTTAATTGATGAAAGGAATAAATATAAAAATGCAGTAAATGAAGCAGGCAAAAAGGAATACAAATGTCTCAAAAATGGGATCGACAGGAAGTGCAAAATGGCTAAGCATGGATGGCTAGAGGACAAATATAAGGATGTAAAGGCCTATCTCACTAGGGGTAAGATAGATATTGTCTACAGGAAAATTAAAGAGACCTTTGGAGGTAAGAGAACCATTTGTATGAACATCAAGAGTTCAGATGGAAAGCCAGTGCTAAGCAAAGAAGAGAAAGCAGAAAGGTGGAAGGAGTATATAGAGGGTCTATAGAAGGGCGATGTACTTGAGGACAATATTATGGAAATGGAAGAGGATGTAGATGAATTTGAAATGGGAGATAAGATACTGCGTGAAGAGTTTGACAGAGCACTGAAAGACCTAAGTGGAAACAAGTCACCGGGAGTTGACAACATTCCATTAGAATTACTGACGGCCTTGGGAGAGCCAGTCCTGACAAAACTCTACCATCTGGTGAGCAAGATGTATGAAACAGGCGAAATACTCTCTGACTTCAAGAAGAATATAATAATTCCAATCCCAAAGAAAGCAGGTGTTGACAGATGTGAAAATTACCGAACTATCAGTTTAATAAGTCACAGCTGCAAAATACTAACGCTAGTTCTTTACAGACGAATGGAAAAACTTGTAGAAGTCGACCTCGAGGAAGATTAGTTTGGATCCGGTAGAAATGTTGGAACACGTGAGGCAATACTTACCCTACGACTTATCTTAGAAGCTAGATTAAGGAAGGGCAAACCTACGTTTCTAGCATTTGTAGACTTAGAGAAAGCTTTTGACAATGTTGACTGGAATACTCTCTTTCAAATTCTGAAGGTGGCAGGGGTAAAATACAGGGAGCGAAAGGCTATTTACAATTTGTACAGAAACCAGATGGCAGTTACAAGAGTCGAGGCACATGAAAGCGAAGCAGCGGTTGGGAAGGGAGTGAGACAGGGTTGTAGCCTCACCCCGATGTTGTTAAATCTGTATATTGAGCAAGCAGTAAAGGAAACAAAAGAAATATTCGGAGTAGGTATTAAAATCCATGGAGAAGAAATAAAAACTTTGAGGTTCGCCAATGACATTGTAATTCTGTCAGAGACAGCAAAGGACTTGGAAGAGCAGCTGAACGGAATGGATAGGGTCTTGAAAGGAGGATATAAGATGAACATCAACAAAATCCAAACGAGGATAATGGAATGTAGTCGAATTAAGTCGGGTGATGCTGAGGGAATTAGATTAGGAAATGAGACACTTAAAGTAGTAAAGGAGTTTTGCTATTTGGGGAGCAAAATAACTGATGATGGTCGAAGTAGAGAGGATATAAAATGTAGAATGGCAATGGCAAGGTAAGCGTTTCTGAAGAAGAAAAATTTGTTAACATCGAGTATAGATTTAAGTGTCAGGAAGTCACTTCTGAAAGTATTTGTATGGAGTGTAGCCATGTATGGAAGTGAAACATGGGCGATAAATAGTTTGGACAAGAAGAGAATAGAAGCTTTCGAAATGTGGTGCTACAGAAGAATGCTGAAGATTAGATGGGTAGATCACATAACTAATGAGGAAGTGCTGAATAGGGTTGGGGAGAAGAGAAGTTTGTGGCACAACTTGACGAGAAGAAGGGATCGGTTGGTCGGACATGTCCTGAGGCATCAAGGGATCACAAATTTAGCATTGGAGGGCAGCGTGGAGGGTAAAAATTGTAGAGGGAGACCAAGAGATGAATACACTAAGCAGATTCAGAAGGATGTAGGTTTCATTAGGTACTAGGAGATGAAGAAGCTTGCACAGGATAGAGTAGCATGGAGAGTTGCATCAACATGTGGTTGTGAGCGATGCCTCCTTCAGCACACATCATGTTTCCCTGTTTCGGATATCACTATAGTTACTTTTGTACAAAACCACTCTTAGATGATCTTTGGTGATTCATAGCCATGTAGTTTTGATGATCCCTAGTTTGGAGCTGTCTATGTACTTCGATGAAACATGGTAGAAATCAAACTTTTTTTGTTCCGTAAGTCAGCACCTTGAAGGGTTGAGAGGGTCTTGCAGCAGCAATAGGAGTCTTCATAACCTCCACAGTTTGCAACTTAAAATTAGAACGTCTAGTTCGTTTCTCAAGAGCGAAGTCACTATCCGATGAAGAAAACGAGTGTCTGGAAATGAGGCTTAATGAAATTGACATAATGGCTATGATTCGGACGTAAATAAAACGAAAATGCAGTGGTCTGAACAGCACGTGAATATGCTCTATGGCTAAATGTCAAACAGACAAGAGCCGCTTGAGGAGGTAAATACGTATTTCAGTCTCGGAAGTGCAGTGCATGAAGAAGGTAGATGCAAGAAAGACACAATATTTGTAGCAAGAATTGCATAAGGCATACACGTTTTCCATTAAAAACGTTCTAATAGTTAACAGTGAGACCACAAAAAAGATTCATGAAAGGTTTCGTTTGAAGCATAATTGTATATGGTACGAAAAGACGACAATGGGGAAAATAGAAACGAAACCATTACAAGGCTTTGAAATGCAGCTACTGAAGAGCAAATGGAGTGTTTAAGTAAAGAATGAAGACATTCTGGAATGAGAGAGTAAGCAAATATTGTCACTAGAGAACAAGAAGCATCGTAAAGAACAAATGATTATTTCTTTTCGAACACAGTGAATATAAGAGATATGAGAATGCTTGGATATATGGGAGTATGAAGATACGAATCGTTGCTGAATACTGTAGGTGCAAGAATGGTGGAAGAAAATCACGACATGGGCATGCTTATCTATGAGTACATTAGGCAGATCGATGAAGATGCAGTTAAATGGAAGTGGAGAAGACGGTTATGAAGTGATTGGAAAGGGGACTGGTGATAAACTGTTGCCGTGTCAGTAATGTGTACGTCTGCCCTTCGAAGACCTCAAGTTCCTGTAATCGACTTTTCTCAACTCGTGATAGACATCTGTAAATATTTATTTCCAATCCCCCAACAGCAGTTAGGTTTTAAAATGTTTTGGGACGATCTGGATGACAGTCAAACAATAGTTTTACATTTGGTCCGAGATAAGACACCTGGGCCACCCATTCGATTTCATTCACAAAAATTTGTGAAATGCTTGACTTGGTTTGTGAACCAGAAGATTTTCAAATAGCTGCAACATGACCAGCGGTGAGTGTTCCAGTACTGCCATACAGTTCGAAGAACTATAACCCGTCGACGAAACCAAACCACAGAAGATGTGCCCATACCACTACATTATGGGGACAGTATACGTGGCGGACAACAGATCCATACATACCTATCTGTCTGCAACAACGTGTAGCGTGAACCCCTGTTCCGTATAGCGTCTTGCTCCACGGCACATGGGCTACGTGTTTTGCACCACAGTAAGCTGCACCATGTGTACAGTTTCGTGATTCTTGTTTTGCATGGTGCAGCTCGCACGTGCAGTCTGTAGCGCAAGCACGACTCGACATCGAGGACTGTCGTTACAAATGCCGAGCTTTTATCCAAAAGTTATTAACCTGACTTCACTACTCCTAGAAACATTATTGCCCCTACTTGTCCTTTTTTAAAACCTTGGCGTTCCCATTTAGCTGTAAAAATTTCCTCATTGCTGTTCATGGATCCACGATAATCGGGACAGGTGCAATTATTTTTTGTTTACTTGCGTCCACTGTCCTCCAATATTTTATAAATCACAACATTTTCCACTTTTACAGCAATTACATGGGTTGATTCACGATCTCGAGTTCGGGCTGTTATGCTGCTCTCAAGAGACAACTCACTATGAAATGCGTCAATGTATGAGCGCTCCATTTTCTTAAAAATGTCCTCTTGAACACTGTCCATGTGTCAAGCACATTCGATATTCCATATATACACATCAAGAAAAGTTTTGCATCACCCGGTTCCCAGAACTCCTGTATATAGACGTTGACTGTGGATATTGTATAACAGACACAGTCCCTTTGAGTGTTCAGAGATGTCACCAAACCCGCCCAAAAATGTAAACAACCACGCATGAGCAGCGCCTTTTAGACGGACGGGGTCCGACGACAGATCAGTTCCAGGCATTCTATAACATCCACGATATACATACTTTTTTTTTTTTATTAAGAGTGGAATATGAACGTGTGGAACATTACGTAACTCAAAATATTCTTTCAGTTATGGTTCAAATGGCTCTGAGCACTATGGGACTTAACATCTGTGGTCATCAGTCCCCTAGAACTTAGAACTACTAACTAACTAACCTAAGGACATCACACATATCCATGCCCGAGGCAGGATTCGAACCTGCGACCATAACGGTCACGCAGTTCCAGACTGAAGCGCCTAGAACCGCACAGCCACACCAGCCGGCTCATTCAATTATGTAATAATTTCTTAAAAAGATGATAATTATGTAAAACAGAGTCCGTAGCTCGTGGTCGTACGGTAGCGTTCTCGCTTCCCGCGCCCGGGTTCCCGGGCTCGATTACCGGCGGGTCAGGGATTTTCTCTGCCTCGTGATGACTGGGTGTTGTGTGATGTCCTTAGGATAGTTAGGTTTAAGTAGTTCTAAGTTCTAGGGGACTGATGACCATAGATGTTAAGTCCCATAGTGCTCAAAGCCAATTGAACCATTTGTAAAACAGAGACAATATTTGTCTCACATTCTTTGTTAATCTACGTCATTCTTTTATTTTGTTTTGTACCTTTTTATCGTCTTCTTCTGATGAAAGTCGCAGACGCAAGGCGCGAATCGATTTGAGGTCTGTTGAACGAAAAACATGTCACGTAAAATTATTGTACAAGTATGTTCATTTGCTGGGAAAAAAACAAATAGAGCCAAATGCGTTAAAACTATTTATGATTAATTATTGAAAAATCACTTCCTCTTTTAATTATAATTTTGTATTAATTGTTTTATCATAGCTGCAAGAAGCGCACCCATTGTTAGTTGCGATTATATAGCAAATTCGTCTGTACTTCTGGTCGAAATATCAAGGGTTTGTGTTAAACTAATTTGCAAAACAGTATTAATAATTTTTTTGGTGGAACCAATTTAAATGATTAATCTTAATTAAAAAAGAAATCCTCTATCTTTTGTTGGCCGCCATCTTAACTTTTATCTCGGCGGCAAATTTAAATCACTTGAAACTGCAAACAATATTCCGATGTGTGGGAAATAAATGTGCACCGGTGGTACTTAACTCTATTTATAAAAGAAAAAAATAATCGAATCAGACTGCATTTTCTAAGAACAGTGCTGATGGTATTTATTGTTGAACAAGATTTCATTGCTAATGTATGAGGCCAAAATTAAACTACGCACGAATCACGGAGAAAAATATTTCTGTTAGCATACGTCAGTGTTGTGTGCGGGCGGTATTCTGTGGTACCTTTTCATTATTAATTTGCTAAGAATAATTAAATCCATCGGAGACAAAAATTATAAAGGCTCTGATGTACGACGTGTAACTTTAGCGATATGAACAGAACTTACAGTCAACATTATTACACAACGTCAGGTGGAATTCTTGTGCAATTTGAACAAAATAATTATCCGGGAGAAGTTGTAGTATGAATAATGCATTATACATGTGTATAATATTGTCAGTATCATTTACAAAATCAAATCAATGCAACTGCTAAATAACAGAGTGAATTCAAACCGCAGAATACCATAGAGTATCATATCATCCATATTCTTTGCATTTGTCCATGTTGATGATACGCAAAACCGCCACAATTCCACCAGGAGCGAGGTACACGGTTCGTGTTATCTGTAGTTCTACCATTCATAGAAGGTCAATAAGGCGGTTCGATAGCGTCCACATTGTTACTCGACAAGGGTTGGGGACAGGAATCTCGGAGTGAACCAAAGCGACGTTGTTCGGACATGGAGGAGATACAGAGAGGCAGGAACTGTTGATGGCATACCTCACTCAGGCCGCTCAACCTGATAGAAACGCCACCATGTTGAATAATGCTTTTCGTGCAGCGACAGGACGTCGTGTTACGTCTCAAACTGTGCGCAATAGGCTGCATGATGTGCAACTTCACTCACGACGTCCATGGCGGGATCCATCTTTGCAACTACGATACCATGCAGTGCGGTTCAGATGGGCCCAGAAACATGCCAAATGGACCGCTCAGGATTGGCATCACTTTCTCTTCACCCATCAGTGTCGCATATGCCTTCAACCAGACACTCGTCGGAGACTTGTTTGGAGGCAACCCGGTCAAGCTTAACGCCTTAGACACACTGTCCAGCGAGTGCAGCAAGGTGGGGGTTCCCTGCTGTTTTGGGGCAGCATTATGTGGAGCCGAAGTACTCCGCTAGTGGTCACGAAAGGAGCCGTTACGGCAGTACGATAAGTGAATGCCATCCTCCGAGCGATAGTGCAACCATATCGGCAGCGTATTGACTAGGCATTCGTCTTCACGGACGACAATTCGCGCCTTCATCGTGCACATCTTGTGAATGATTTCCTTCAGGATAACGACATCGGTCGACTGGAGTGGCCAGCATGTTCTACAGACATGAACCCTATCGAACATGCCTGGGATATATTGAAAAGGACTGTCTATGGACGACGTGAGCCACCAACCACTCTGAGGGATCTATGCCGAATCTCCGTTGAGGAGTGGGACAATCTGGACCAACAGTGCCTTGATGCGTTCTGATACCTCTGACAGTGGAACACAAGTACCGATACTGTTTTTGCTGGTAAGCAGCTTTCAGAGACGGTAATATGGACCGAAACAGAGGAAATGTCTTTCATAGTAGCGAATATGAACTTGACTTCCGGAAGGCGTTCGATAAAGTTCCGCACTGCCGCCTGATAAACAAGGTAAGAGCCTACGGAATATCAGACAAGCTGTGTGGCTGGATTGAAGAATTTTTAGCAAACAGAACACAGCATGTTGTTCTCAATGGAGAGACGTTTACAGACGTTAAAGTAACCTCTGGCATGCCACAGGGGAGTGTTATGGGACCATTGCTTTTCACAATATATATAAATGACCTATTAGATAGTGTCGGAATTTCCATGCGGCTTTTCGCGGATGATGCCGTAGTATACAGAGAAGTTGCAGCATTAGAAATTGCAGCGAAATGCAGGAAGATTTGCAGCGGATAGGCACTTGGTGCAGGGAGTGTAATTTATTGTAATGTAATGTACTGCAAATACATAGGAAGAAGGATTCTTTATTTTATGATTACATGATAGCGGAACAAACACTGGTAGCAGTTACTTCTGTAAAATATCTGGGAGTATGCGTACAGAACGATTTGAAGTGGAATGATCAAATAAAATTAATTGTTGGTAAGGCGGGTGCCAGGATGAGATTCATTGGGAGAGTCCTTAGAAAATGTAGTCCATCAACAAAGAAGGTGGCTTACAAAACACTCGTTTGACCTATACTTGAGTATTGCTCATCAGTGTGGGATCCGTACCAGGTCGGGTTGACAGAGGAGATAGAGGAGATCCAAAGAAGAGCGGCGCATTTCGTCACAGGGTTATTTGATACCTGTGATAGCGTTACGGAGATGTTTAGCAAACTCAAGTGGCAGACTCTGCAAGAGAGGCGTTCTGCATCGCGGTGTAGCTTGCTGTCCAGGTTTCGAGAGGGTGCGTTTATGGATGAGGTATCGAATATATTGCTTCCCCCTACTTATACTTCCTGAGGAGATCACGAATGTAAAATTAGAGAGATTCGAGCACTCACGGAGGCTTTCCGGCGGTCGTTCTCCAAGCGAACCATAAGCGACTGGAACAGGAAAGGGAGGTAATGACAGTAACACGTAAAGTACCCTCCGCCACACACCGTTGGGTGGATTGCGGAGTATAATGTAGATGTGAATGTCGAAGTGCTCATAGCCCCTCAGGTATGCACTTAAGAGCCACGTTTACTCGACTTTTTTTTCTTGTTCTAGCCCATACCACCACCTTTGAAAGTTACTTACCCACGAAATTTAGCAGCATCAGCACCGGTGAATGTATTCCACTGTCAAAGGTATAGAAATAATTTTCCCTTATAACTTTTGCCTCATTCGCTTCCCGGACAGCGTCTTTGAACTCAAATTAATGCAGTTATCCCTCTCCATCATCCCTGAAAGTTTGGAACATCAGTACGGAATCAGCCTATATATATTATACGTTATGCACATTAGGCTAGCTAATCGGCTGCCTAGTGCTGGTGGATGAACGATAGCGGCCCCAGATCTCAGGGCGAGTCGCGGCAGTTTCTGCTTCTAGCTAGGTGACCGGTACGAGCGAGTCCAGGTTCAAACACTAGGAACATCGCTAGGAATAGAAAAAATCTCGCTATGGAGAATTTGGACGCTTGTCGCTCTTATTTCCTTTGTGCAGGAGACAATTCTTCAAGACAAGGCACAGCGTCAGACAATCTTAAAAGATGACTAAGTTACAACACTTTGAGATTCGAAAATAACTCATAGCAAATTATTAACCCAAATCTGACTACGCCTTGATGCAGGTTTTATTACATTCGACGACACATTGGGCGACCTGCGTGCCGGATGGGGATGAACTAATGATGAAGACAACACAACACCCAGTCCCTGAGCGGAGAAAATCCCTGACCCATCAGGGAATCGAACCCGGGCCCGTAGGACGGCAATCTGTCACGCTGACCACTTTTTAAAATTTTGTTAATTTTAATAAATAAAGAGGCGAATCATGCGATCCGCGCCGTCCAAATATTATCGAAGTTTTCAAAAATTATACAAAGACGGAGAATTCAGCTATCGGGAACTCTTAAGAGGTGAGATATATTTGTTATATTTGCCGGATGGGGATGAACTGATGATGAAGACAACGCAACACCCAGTCCCTGAGCGGAGAAAATCCCCGACCCAGCTGGGAATCGAACCCGGGCCCGTAGGACGGCAATTCGTCACACTGATCACTTTAAATTTTTTTATTTTAATAAATAAAGAGGCGAATCACGCGATCCGAGCCGTCCAAATATTATCGAAGCTTTCAAATATTATGCAAAGACAGAGAACTCAGCTATCGGGGACTCTTAAGAGGTAAGATGTATTTGTTGCAACACTGATCACTTTAAATTTTTTTATTTTAATAAATAAAGAGGCGAATCACGCGATCCGAGCCGTCCAAATATTATCGAAGCTTTCAAAAATTATGCAAAGACAGAGAACTCAGCTATCGGGGACTCTTAAGAGGTAAGATGTATTTGTTGCACAGCTGAACGGTGCGATGCGGCTGTTCTGGCGTCCAGCTAGGTGACCGGTACGAGCGAGTTCAGGTACAAAAACTAGCAGCCCCCCTAGGAATAGGGAAAATCTCACTCGGGGATTCTGGACCGCTGTCGCTCTTATAGGCTTTGTGCAGGAGACAATGCTTCAAGACTTGGCGCAGTGTCAGACTATCTTAAAGATGCATTAGTTGCATCTCTTTGAGATCCGACAATAATTCACAGAAAAGTATTAACGCAAATCTGACTACATCGGCGACCTCAGATGAACGAGGCACATCCAATGACACAATAGTAAGTCAATATTTTTAAAATCGCAGAAGTTAATATTTCTCAGTAAATAAAATTTACTCAATGAATCTCTGATTTAACAACTTTTAATTGCTTCATGTGATTTCAACAAACAATATCTCAAATGGTAGCATTGCACTTTAGCTATCATCCCTGAAAGCTAAGTATCAGTATCTATTTTATTTATTAATTTACATCTTTTATATCTTTATCGTTATGCAAATGTATGTCAGAACATCGTATTCTCTACAGTTACACAGCAAATGAACACAGCATCAATATCTCATATCATCATACTTGTGGAATTATTTAATGAACAGTTTACTATTTTGTCAGAAACTTTATTTAAATGCCGATTGCAACTACTATTAAAAAAATCGGTGCTAACTAGAAGTACTCAGTCACATGTGTTATCGGACACCACAGTTGAAAATAGAATCAGAATATGCTTCTGCCAACAAAGCATAAATAATTGTTTAAATAATGTTGAACAACAATGTGTCATCATTTATCGTGCGCACACATACACAAGAATGCTGGCTTACTTATTTGTGAACAAACTATTGGACGTATTTAATATCAATGAAATGAATGTAACCGAATATTAAAGATATTCCTTTATTTAAATATTGTTGTAAAACATTAGTTTAGTCCGTGGTCAAGATGAGTCAAACGATGTCTGTAGAGTGTAAGAAGGATGCGTTTTTGGTGGGGAGTGCCTTCAGCCAAAGGAAAGCAGATAGTAGCGTAACACTACGGGAGTCATATGAAGACTGGGACATTTTGAGTGGCTTTGAGGGATTTTTATGAATGTAGACTGTCTAAGTTGACGCATTTAAATAGCCCTCAGGGGGAGTTGACGGAGATAACGAAGGTGAAGAGACGTCTACCGGAATTATTACAATTAGATGTTGGCCATAGTCCTACAAATTCCATTGAAGAGTGTTTAGATTTTATTCTGACAACGGAAACCAAAACTGCAGACGAATATTTCACGGGCTGGAGACTCACGAAATGCAACGCCAGGGTACAAGGTCGGGAAACTAGACATCCCCGCACCTCAGGTCCGGAGGTGGCGGAATAAAACGGCGTTAAAAAGACACGGTATTTTAAAAATTCTTTGGGTGCCGAAAATTCGGCAAAGAAGCCACAAACATTGAAGATGGAGATTATAACAAGTAAGAGTAAAATGGGGAATAATTTCAAGCAGAGCGATCATAAAGAGGGCGCAAGAAATACGGTCAGATGTGTCTAGAGATTCGATAGTGATCATATGGGGCTGGACAATTTAAAGTGGAAGGGATGCGAATGATGGAATGAATGTATGTTTGTTGAAAGTCCTATGACGACAAGAGAGGCAGAGGTAAGTCTGAATTTGGTGGAGGTGGACAGTATGACGAATACTAATGAGTCACCAATCAGTAGCAACAATTATAGTAACATAGGTGAAAGTAATGTAGATTATTCTGCATTGAAGGAAATAGGTGAAGCTACATGCGAAGTTTTGGTGTATCGACGGAAGTAAATAAAGGTATTTGTGAAGGTGGCGTAGCAATAGGTTCGTCAGCCGATGATGAATATTATTATATATCGGCGGATGTGAGCGATTTATTGTCAAAGGCAGGTAAGGGTGATGTTTTAGGTGCTGACGTTCTGAAGGTTGAAGCTACTGATTTACATATCTCGAAGGAAGGAATCTGTGCGTTTAGTTCTATTGATGGAAACGAACCGATGGCTCTTGATGAAAGCATGAATTATGGGTGGATGTGGAAGGATGCATGTGAAAATATGTTACATAATATATTAAAGCACTAATTGGTGGAGGCGTCAAAGAGTACAGAAGTGTAATGAACACAGAGCTAGATCTGAGTTTAGTGCAATTCGAGTGTACTGTGAATTCTAATGTGGAAAGGTGCAGTAGTGACAATTTATATGATATAGCGGCGGAGGTTGACGTGGTTATTGGTGGTGAATTCTATAACTTATCTGTGGATGTAATGTGTATTTTAAGTAATAAAGCTTATGAGTTATCGGTGGGTGTTAATGAAGTTAATAAACATGAGGATTTGTTTGAAAGAGACGGAGTTTCAAGTTGTGTGTTTAACTTTGAGAAGTTTTCAGCTACTAGGATCGTTAATTCGGAGGAAGGAGATAGTATACTTGATACTGAAGAGGACTATAAAAAGCAAATTCAGCGTAAAATTTAGATGTTAAAGATGTTTTGGAGGTAGATCAGGAAAATCTGTCAATAGGTAATGAAAGTGAGGGTTGTTCTGAAATCATAATGTACACCACAAACGCGGAAGAAAAAGGAAGGGACGTCGAAAATGCTCGTTTTAAGGAACAGTGTTCAGAAAGGGGTATAATTAAGAATGTGCAGCCAATAAGTGAACTGATCGATGTTAATAATGAAAGAAAGTACGCATATCTCGAAAATCAAAATGATATTCCAGCGCCAGTCGCAAAATTTGCCTGTAAACACAAGACTCCGTTGGTGAATGAGGAAAGAGGGCTCGAATTTGAGCATGTGAAAATGCGGAAGAAAGTGAGATTCGGAAGATACATTTGAGAGAAAAATGCCATAAGAGGCAACGACGGCAGAGTTGTACCATTTTAATGAAGTACGGCATGTGTATAAGTCTAAACATTAGTGTGTTTCATGTGTAATTTTAAGATTTTTTTTTTGGGGGGGGGGGGTATTTCTGTTTGTGTAAGAAGTAATTAGGTAAATTTAAGATCTAAATGAAAACTATGGAAGTATAATTTAGTGCAAGAAGGAAGAAAATATTGGCCGCACAGATCTTGGTGCGAGGAGGTCAGCAAAATTTAAAGAGGTTATTTAGATGTGTTACTTGTAGCATTTTGGATGGGTCCCGTGTAACAGGCGTA
This sequence comes from Schistocerca gregaria, assembly GCF_023897955.1. Lineage (NCBI taxonomy): Eukaryota > Metazoa > Arthropoda > Insecta > Orthoptera > Acrididae > Schistocerca > Schistocerca gregaria. The sequence continues at coordinate 302,984,422 of NC_064921.1, forward strand.
GTTTATTTGCAATTATTGTTAGCACAACTATTGGCACGTGGAGGTCCTCAGACTTCATTAAAATTTTAATTGCATGTGGGAGTAGAACATGAGGATCATGCATAATATAAGCTGTGTCTTTGTGGGTATATTACGTTCGTTAATTATATAATGTATGATATTTTGGGAGGGCTTTGGATCGATTTATGTGTACAATTTTGGGGACAGCTATGGAATATGATTAAGAGAATAGTTCTAGGAATAAATATTTTATCATGCAAATAGGAGACTGACGAATTTAGAATGCAGTTATCTGCTGAGTTGATAGGAAAGTTAAAAGGGCAATTCCAGTACAGGGTAGAATTAGTTTTAAAGTTTCTGAATAGATGCGGTAACATACTAGAAAAATAATAACTGTTAATTGATGCGTGGTGCCGATAGACTTTTATACCACGAAAGACGTGTTGTCTAGTGGAAGCATAGAGTGTTTGCCATGTCGAGCTGAATCAAATGTGTGTTGTCTATGCTGTAAATCAAATTTTGTTTGCTATCCTCATTGCGAATGTATCGATTCCACTGGGGGGAGCGTACAGTGCCTAATCTGTGTGGATTCGGGAAGTTACATGATTATTATTGATAACCACACCACAGTCGTATTTCGGCAGTTATTGTTCTTCAGCGGACTGACGCAAGCTTCCGTGTAGTACTTGGCCAAGAACGTCATGAATTTCGGCAGAGGGGACTGGACTGAGAATCATATAAACTTCGACGCCAGAACATCGATGTGCTGTGTTTGTATTTGAAGTGCTACGAAATGCACAAAGCAAGAAGTGCTATCAAATGAACGCAAAAGCGCCAAAAAACTTTTACAAAGATCGAGATATCTCGAAAGTTATGTGAAAATTAGATGGAACTTTTTGAGTGAAGATCTCGATTCTATACGCTCTATGTCAAGTTATTAAAGAAGGCAGACCTGCCTGTGATAATTAACATGCCATAATTTTTATAGTTTGCGTTAGATTTAGCAAATGTATGCTGATAAGATATTATGATATATCCAAGGAGATACCTGCTGTTTCATACGCCACCAAAAAGATACTTACAATACGTTTCATAAGGATGTTGTTGTTGTTGTGGTCTTCAGTCCGGAGACTGGTTTGATGCAGCTCTCCATGCTACTCTATCCTGTGCAAGCTTCTGCATCTCCCAGTACCTACTGAAACCTACATCCTTCTGAATCTTCTTAGTGTATTCATCTCCTGGTCTCCCTCTACGATTTTTACCCTCCACGCTGCCCTCCAATACTAAATTTCGTAAGGAGAGAAGCAGAAAAACTGATTAAAGTTTGTGGCCGGGCTGTGACTTGAACCCACATTTCCTTCTTACTAGGCACATGTGTTAACCACTAAAAGACCACAAAACTATACCTGATACAGCTGCATGGACTATACAAGTCCCAGAAGTGACACAAATTTTGACTCAATTCTTCAAATTTTATCATTATCGAAGATAAAGCTGAGACACATATGTCTCAATGAAAGCGTAATTCCATCAGATCAACTTACACCATTGTCCTGACACACAACTAAGCTATTCTATTTATTATATTATGTATTTATTTATTACGTTATGTAAGTATGTGAAATTTGGTGCTACTTAATGTGCCACATCAGCGAGCTAATAGGCCACATTAAGTGGAGGTGTGCAACGTTACGCATATTTAGGAGAGCTAATCGGCCGCCCAGTATTCTTAAGAGGTAAATGGAAAATGGGTATGAGAGTTTGGCGTCATTGTCCGGGAGGCCTCTTACGGGGCAGGTCCGGCCGCCTTGATGCAGGTCTTATTACATTCGACGACACATTGGGCGACCTGCGTGCCGGATGGGGATGAACTGATGATGAAGACAACACAACACCCAGTTCCTGAGCGGAGAAAATCCCCGGCCCAGCTGGGAATCGAACCCGGGCCCGTAGGACGGCAATCCGTCACGCTGTCACTTTTAAAATGTTTTTTATTTTAATAAACAAAGAGGCGAATCACGCGATCCACGCCGTCCAAATATTATCGAAGCTTTCAAAAATTATGCAAAGACAGAGTACTCAGCTATCGGGGACTCTTAAGAGGTAAGATGTATTTGTTGCACAGCTGAACGGTGCGATGCGGCTGTTCTGGCGTCCAGCTAGGTGACCGGTACGAGCGAGTTCAGGTACAAAAACTAGCAGCCTCGCTAGGAATAGGGAAAATCTCACTGGGAGATTCTGGACCGCTCTCGCTCTTATAGGCTTCGTGCAGGAGACAATGCTTCAAGACTTGGCGCAGTGTCAGACAATCTTAAAGATGCATTAGTTGCAGCTCTTTGAGATTCGACAATCACTCACAGCAAAGTATTAACGCAAATCTGACTACATCGGCGACCTCAGATGAACGAGGCACATCCAATGACACAACAGTAATTGAATATTTTTAAAATCGCTGACGTTAATATTTCTCAGTAAATAAAATTTACTCAATGAATCTCTGAGTTAACAACTTTTACTTGCTTCGTGTGATTTCAACAAACGATATCTCAAGTGGTAGCATTGCACTATAGCTATCATCCCTGAAAGCTACGTATCAGTATCTATTTTATTTATTAATTTACCTCTTTTATATCTTTATCATTATGCGAATGTATGTCAGAACATCGTATTCTCAACAGTTACACAGCAAATGAACACAGAATCAGTACCTCATATTGTCATACTATATTGCCAGTGACTTTATTTAAATGTTGATTGCAAGTGCTATTAAGAAACGGCACTAATTTAAAAGTACTCAGTCAAACGTGATAGTGGACACCACAATTGAAAGTAGAGCCAAAAGATGCGTCTGTCAATAAAGCATAAATAATTGTTTAAATAATATTCAGCGACAATGTGTTGTCATTTATCGTGAGCACACTTACACAAGAAAGCTGGCTTATTTATTTACGAACAAACTATTGCTTATATTTAATGTAAGTGATCTGGATGTAACCGAATATTTATGACACTTCTTTATTTAAATATTGTTGTAGGGTATTAGTTTGAGTCAGCCGAGTCTGTAGTGCGTAAGAACGATGCGTTTATGGCGGGGACAGCCTTCAGTCAAAGGAAAAGCAGACAATAGTGGTACACTACGGGCGTCAGGTAGAGACTGGAACTTTTCGAGTGAAGAACTCGACGGAGCGATTCTATACACTTCATGTCGAGTTCTTGAAGAAGGCCGACATGCCTGCGATAATGTGCATATTTCGTTCTTGGAGGCGTTTGATTCTTGACAGTGAGTGGCTGCTATTATATTTCTGAAGAGACTTCGAGAGATCTGAATGCGCTCCATTGTAGGACTCATAACTTTTTTCGCTTGTATTATGGAACTGGATAGACAGAATATGAGTTACTATTCTTTACATTGTATGTATTAATTTATGAATCATTGTGTTGAATTCTGAACTGTTTTGAGGTGGTGAACATTTCGTGTGTTATTATTCTGAAATGGACTTAGTTATCACAAATCTTTCATGACTAACTAGTTGGGATATTTTTCTACCATTCTTATCGTGCTCTCAACGAAGCTTCACTGCATTTGATACCTTTTTTTGTCTGTATTTTAACGAAATATCTTAGGGCCACTTCCTGTTTATTTAAGACTTCTTTTCTTGAATAAACAATATTCACCATAGTTCTCTGTCGTCTCCATCAGAACTCTTTCATTACATTATCACTCAACTTTGGATTTATATTTTTGTGTATTTTATTAATTCGCAATTATAGCCAATGCATAGACTGCTTCACTGCAGTATCACAGCTGCAGGTTACTATTATTTGCAGCGAATATATGTGGGGCACGAAGGCAGGAGTGCGCGGCCCGGTCCTATGACTACACGGAGCTATTCGTTTTAAACAGAGCCGCGCATAGCCCAAATAACTATATATGAAGACACAACTGGTTTGCTCGTATGGGATGCTGTTTAGTAGGGCAACTACTCAGCAGTGAACATTAGGTACAGTCGGAATAAACATACATATACAGGGGCCGACGCCTATAACTTTTTGTATTATCGCGAAATAGGGGAGAGGGGTATGATACAGGATTAGGGATGGACACCATTAAAACAAAGGCGTTTTTCGTTTCGGTGGAATCTTCTCACGAAATTTCAATCTCTTGACTTTCTCCTCTGAATGCGAAAATATTTGATTGACGCCGACCTCCATAGGGAGAAACGATCATAATAATAAAATAAGGCAAATCAGAGGTCACACGGAAAGATATAAGTGTTCGTCTTTTCCACGCATTGTTCGAGAGTGAAATAAAAGAGAATTATCAAATGGTTCAAATGGCTCTGAGCACTATGGGACTTAACTGCTGGGGTCATCAGTCCCCAGAACTTAGAACTACTTAAACCTAACTAACCTAAGGACATTACACACATCCATGCCCGAGTCAGAATTCGAACCTGGTCGCGCGATTTCAGACTGTAGCGCCTAGAACTGCTCGGCCACTGCGGCCGGCAGAGAATTATCATGAAGATGGTTCGATGACCCCTCTGCCAGGCACTTAAGTGTGATCTGCAGAGTATCCGTGTAGATGACGCTCTCTTCCAATAGTTTCGGTAAACAACGGTCGGAAAGCTTTACCGGTCGTTCAATTCCTGGGCTATTGAAATGCGTTCCTAGCTTATGAAGCCATAGGAGAGGACCTGCATGAATGCCTCGCCGTTGAAAAATCTCTTTCGTTCCAGATGTTCTTTCAGCCTTCCGAAAAGACTGCCTATACATTGCCGTCTCTGGTCGATATTAATAGCATGTCTTCCTGATCAACATTACCCTCGTCTGTGCGGTTTTGGTCGAATTGTTGGCACCATTTCACTATGGGTGGACGCGACATTCCATTTGGTTCATATACCGCTAGAATTTCACGATGAATTTGTGGGGAATTCAGATGTTTAGCCCACAAGAATAGTATTTTTCCGCGCGCTTCATCTTTGGATTACGTTTCCAGTTGCCACGCCGTTTAACTTCCACACCGTAATGCAAATGATATCCGTAGTGCAACAGAACTGTGTCGGATGGAAACCCGAAATAAGTACTCCCTTCTGACAATTTTTTTAGTCTTCAGTCTTCTGACTGGTTTCATGCGGTCCGCCACGAATTTGTCTCCTGTGCCAACCTCATCATCTCAGAGCAAACTCGAGAAGAGTGGGAGTAACACAGTAAGCCATTTCAAAAAGTCTCAAGGCTATGGGCATGATTCAGAAAGAAGGAAGTTGGGTAACGTGCGAGCTGAAACCAAGAGACGTTGAACGGCGTTTGTATGTTTGTAAACAGTTGCTTCAGAGGCAAAAACGGAAGGGATTTCTGCATTGCATTGTGATTGGTGACGAAAAATTGGTTCATTGCGATAACCCTAAACGTAAAAAATCATGGGGATACCCCGGCCATGCTTCCACGTCGACGGCCAAACCGAATATTCATAGCTCCAAGATCACGCTCTGCATTTCTTGAGACCAGCTTGGTGTCGTGTACTATGATGTGTTAAAACCAAGTGAAACAATCACAGGTACTCATTATCGAACGTGATGAGTGTGTTTGAGCAGAGCATTAAAAGACAAACGCCCGCAATACAGCGAGAAGCACGCTAAAGTGAGTTTGCAGCACGACAACGCTCGACCCCACGTTGCAAAGGAGGTCCAAACGTACTTGGAAACGTTAAAATGGGAAGTCCTATACTACCCATCTCATTCTCCAGACATTGCTCCCTCTATCACCTGCTTAATCAATGGCGCATGGCCTGGCTGACCAACACTTCCGATCTCATGAAGAAGTCGCAAATTTGATTGATTCGTGGATCGCTTCAAAAGATGAACAATTTCTTCGACGCGGGATTCGTACACTGCCCGAAAGATGGGATACAGTAGTGGACAGCAATGGAAAATACTTCGAATGACACATGTGTAACCAATTTGTTTCATTGAAGCCTGAAAAATGGAGAAAAAACGGCGGAAGCAAAGTTGTACACCTTGTATGTTACTGTGTTTGTATAACTATGCTATTTTCTGCATGTTTTAGGTTGAAAAACCATTGATGATGGTGATATTTGTCGCGGCAACTAGTTTGGAACATAAATAAGAAAACAATTAAGAAGGTGTTTTGCATCAAGGCGACTACATTTTAATATTGTTGTTTTTCTACACAATAACGGACCAAATGGAAGAGTACCAAGATAAAGTTATTGTGATTAATGCAGCAAGACGTCTCCGACGTCGACCACTAGAGTGGTACCATACGGGCATACAGGCCCTCCCAATAAGGTGGCGTAAGGAACGGATATTATGTTGAAAAATAAGGTTTCATAGCCAAAATAGTGGGGAATAATATGGCATATTGGAATCCTGAATAAAACCAACCTGCTTTCAGAAACAAAACGTGTTCCATTAGTTGTTAAACGGTCCTAGTTCTTCCTGATCATCGAAGTATCCTGGAATAAATTCCAAATCTTTCCGTACTACCTGATGAAGACGTTGATTAAGATCCGTCCTGATCATTAGATTGTGTGGCAGTGTCCATACTTCAGTTCTAAAGCTTTGTATAGTATGTGATGGAAATGTTGATGAAGATCAATCCTAATCATCAGAGTGTGTGGCAGTGTCCTAGGTTAAAGTCCAAACTTCTTCTTCGTATCTGGTGGAAATACTGATTAGAACCTGTCCTAATCATCAGAGTGTACACTATTGGCCATTAAAATTGCTACAATACGAAGATGATGTGCTACAGACACGAAATTTAACCGACAGGAAGATGTTGCTGTGATATGCATATGATTAGCTTTTCAGAGCATTCACACTAGGTTGGCGCCGGTGGCGACACCTACGACGTGCTAACATGAGGAAAGTTTCCAACCGATTTCTCATACACAAACAGCAGTTGACCGGCGTTGCCTGGTGAAACGTTCTTGTGATGCCTCGTGTAAGGAAGAGAAATGCGTACCATCACATTTCCGACTTTGATAAAGGTCGGATTGTAGCCTGTCGCGATTGCGGTTTATGGTATCGCCGTTGGTCGCGCTTGTCGAGATCCAATGACTGTTAGCAGAATATGGAATCCGTGGGTTCAGGAGGGTAATACGGAACGCCGTGCTGGATCCCAACGGCCTCATATCACTAGCAGTCGAGATCACAGGCATCTTATCTGCATGGCTGTAACCGATCGTGCAGCCATGTCTCGATCCCTGAGTCATCAGATGGGGACGTTTGCAAGACAACAACCACCTCCACGAACAGTTCGAAGACGTTTGCAGCAGTATGGACTATCAGCTCAGAGACCGTGGCTGCGGTTACCCTTGACGCTGCATCACAGACAGGAGCGCCAACGATGGTGTACTCGACGACGAACCCGGGTGCACGAATGGCAAAACGTCATTTTTTTTGGATGAATCCAGGTTCTGTTTACATCATCATGATGGTCGCATCCGTGTTTGGCGACATCGCGGTGAACGCTCATTGGAAGCGTGTATTCGTCATCGGCATACTGGCGTATCAGCCGCAGTGATGGTATGGGGTGCCATTGGTTACACGTCTCGGTCACCTCTTGTTCGCATTGCCAGCTCTTTGAACAGTGGACGTTACATTTCAGATGTGTTACGACCCGTGGCTCTACCCTCCATTCGATCCCTGCGAAACCCTACATTTCAGCAGGATAATGCTCAACCGCATGTTGCATGTCCTGTTCGGGCCTTCCTGGATACAGAAAATGTGCGACTGCTGCCCTGGCCAGCACAGTCTCCAGACCTCTCACCAATTGAAAACGTCTGGTCAATGGTGGCCTAGCAACTGGCTTGTCACGATATGCCAGTCACTACTCTTGATGAACTGTGGTATCGTGTTGAAGCTGCATGGGCAGCTTGTAAAGTAAGCTGTTTAGGTTTTCTTATTGGTAACGCCACGTAGCGCTCTGTATGAAAATCACTGGTTGTGCTGCGTGCAGTCTGTGGCTGGTTTGCATTGTTGTCTGCCATTGTAGTGTTGGGCAGCTGGATGTTAACAGCGCGTAGCGTTGCGCAGGGGGAGGTGAGCCGCCAGCAGTGGTGGATGTGGGGAAGTGAGATGGCGGATTTTTGAGAGCGGATGATCTGGACGTGTGTCCATCAGATACAGTACATTTGTAAGATTGAATGCAATGACTGCTATATATATTATGACTTTTGAACAGTTTTAAGGTAAATACATTGTTTGTTCTGTATTAAAATCTTTCATTTGCTAACTATGCCTATCAGTAGTTAGTGCCTTCAGTAGTTTGAATCTTTTATTTAGCTAGCAGTATTGGCACTCTCTGTATTACAGTAGTTTGAATAACGAAGATTTTTGTGAGGTAAGTGATTTGTGAGACGTATAGGTTAATTTCGTCAGGGCCATTCTCTTGTAGGGATTATTGAAAGTCAGATTGCGTTGCGCTAAGAAGTATTGTGTGTCAGTTTAAGCACAGTCATTTATAATTTTTCTAAGGGGACGTTTCCAGCTGTACCTGTACACGCCATTTTAGCTCTGTTTCACTCAATGTCCAGGCGTATCAAGGCCGTTACTACGGCCAGAGGTGGTTGTTCTGGGTACTGATTTCTCAGGATCTATACACCCAAACTGCGTGAAAATGTAATCAAATGTCAGTTCTAGTGTAATATATTTGTCCAATGAATACCCGATTATCATCTGCATTTCTTCTTGGTGTAGCAATTTTAATGGCCAGTAGTGTATACGAGTGACCTGTGTTAAATTCCAAACCTTTCCGCGGACATGTTGATGAGAAACGGTCTTCATCATCTGAATGTGTGTCAGTGTCCTGGATTAAAACCAAACCTCCCCATAGTACCTCACTCACATGATGCTGAAGAAATGTCCGCCAGATGGAGACATTCCAAACTTTCCCTACCTTTCATCTTCAAAAATATAACAATAAACACTACTTTAAGCAAATATTCATTACAGTCACCCAGTGTCACAGTTTGACATATGACACATTTTCCGTAGCTCGGAGGAAGCCAATGAAATCTTCCTCTGGTAGTGTCTTGGTTAAAGAGGAAGATGTCGGACATCTACAATTTCACCACGTTTGGCAATGGGTAGTCGGTTTTAGTCAAATAGGTTAATGGGTGTACATGCAAGTGCAAGTTTGCAGTTTTCCCATTCCGTATTCATTTCCACAGACTCTCACTCTGTACCCACCGGAGATCCAGCTTACACTCGCGATCTGTTCCGCTGTTTTGTATAGATGCTAGTACGTCAACGTCTGTTTACACAGAACGCCGGACAGAACGATTCCAGCAAGGAAGCAACGCACTTGCACTGTAGCGAAAGCCCGAAGCGCTCTTCTCTGGAACGCAGGCAGCCAGACTGACGCAACAGTTCCCCCTCTCCTCGTCACGACCTCGTCTGCGTGAGGCAGACTGGGGAAGGGCAGCGGGTCCTTGATACGAGCTCGGTGGGTCGCGCCTTGCCCCTCCATCCGCGAGCTGACACTGCTGCGAGCACGTGGCCGTTATTTGCCTTCCGGAAGGACAAAGACCTCCGCGTACATGCACTGAAGATAAGCGCACTTCGAAATTCTGATCATTCTTCAGTGGCGCAGTGGTTAGTACACTGGACTCGCTTTTGGGAGGACGGCGGTTCAAACCCACGTCTGACGATCCAGATTTAGATTTTCGTGATTTCCGTAAATCGCTCCAGGTAAAAACCGGGATGATTCCTTTGAAAGGGCACGGCCGATTTCCTTCCTCATTTGTGATAGAATTCGACTTGTGCTCCGTCTCTAATGACCTCGATGTCGATGAGACGTTAAAGCATATCAGGATGTCAAATTAAACACCTTCCAGCCGTCTAGTTTCCAAACTTATTTTATTTGGCTACCAGTTTCGGCGATTTACTACGTCATCTTCAGGCCCCTGACCGATGTGTACGAAGATTCCACCTCGTTTCTGATCAAAATAGGGCCAGAAATACTCTGGTTGCTCTAGCGCTCACTTCAACCATCATCTGCCGATAGCACAAATCTACTAATACCAGTATTGCTGGTCCCTGCTTTGAACAGAACCGAGGTTGAATCTTCCTATACGTCGATCAGGGGCCTGAAGATAGGGTAGTAAATCACGGAAACTGGTAGCCAAATAAAGTAAGTTTCGGAACTAGACGGCTGAAAGGTGTTTAATTTGACAACCTGTATCGCGCAGTCAAGTCCCGCAACCATATCTGAAAAGATGGGCATACAGATACTTAAACACAAGCTTCCTTCTTCCCTTTCCTTCCTTCGGTGAACGTACGCGACACGTCTCTCTGTGACAAATTTCTTGGACGTAATTTGTAAAACAGTTCGCAGAGTACTTGACTACTTCATTTGGAGGCCCTAACATAACTAAAGTCGCAGTTTACTGAACAAGGTCCCGTACCTACTAGGACTCAGACCAAGATATCTCATTTTCGAAATCGTTATCTGTAAGTCATTACTGAAGTGCGTAATGATTCGTAAGCTTTCCGTAACTTCCTGAGATAATTTTTGTTTGAAAAGAAACTTAACCCGGTCAACGGTGGTTGTGGGAAAGTCTGTAATTTTACGCGGGTCCACTACTCCCCGGGACTAAGCGTTTCTGCGGGTGGCTGCGTTTTTAATTACTGTTTATTGAACAAAGCACAGAGCATTTCCCGGATTAATTTCTACTTTCTAGTTAGTACGGATTTACATTTTTACAGTACCTTGGAGGTATCTCATCTTTGGACGGAGTTTGTGCGTTTTATACCCAATGCTAAGTAGTTCAGCATGATGTCAGGCGGATGGCAGATTAGGGGCTCTTTGTTAGTTACGTGAAAGATGGAGGGGCAGAGGAAACGTAGGACACTGTCTTGCAGAATTAGATTCCAGAGAACATAAAAGTAATGGGTAAAAACTGCCTACTTTAGACATCTAAATATCTCGAAAAAAAAAGTTTTCTAAGTGAAAAATTAATATTAGTGCAGGGGACATCGGTCTGTGCTAGAACTGGCCACCTGCTAACCACCCCTCCTGCGTGGGCGTGATCAACTTTGTATTTTCAATTGGGAACCCCCGTTTTATTGCAAATTTCGGATTCTACGCCAAAAAATACGTAGGGTTTACTCAAACCGGAACTCTATCGAACGCCTTCCTGAAGCCGAGGAAAATTTCAATTTGTCGTTGGCGGCTATGTAATTGACAAATATCAAATGTGCATGTTTTTGCAATTAAGAACCGAAGCATTTGATCCTACATGTGATTTACGCTGTAATTGTAAACCTTAGAGTTCTCTTGGTTGATACTAATGTTCAAACGTTACTTGAGTGCTGTAAATGTGATTGTCCAGTACAAAGAATCTGGCTAGGTATTGAAATTTCTGGCAAATAAGCTACTTGTATGATAGAGTAATTTTCTTTTTCCTGCGGGGTTGATTGTGGTGAGTTCCCGAGCCATCGGAATGATTGATTTCGAAGGAAATCGGCCGTGTCCTTTCAAAGGAAGCCGACCTCGAACCCCGCCATTAGGGTGACTGATTTAGGTGTGTATTTACATCCGACGGTCATAACTTTCCTGCTTTCCGCTACGCGGTTACCAGCGGAATAAACACCAGGACCATGGTAATAAGGTAACATGTACATGAAGTGATAGTCACAAGTGCACCTGTTACGGATAGTAATCGAATCCAAACACACCAATGATGAGAGGCGAGAGGACTCACCGAAACGAAGTACCTCAGTGATGAGAGGCAAGAGAACTCACCTGTGTCAGGTATCCCGATGGGAACAGAAAACTACTACATCGACGACGTTGTTTCTGGATCACACTGAACGCAGTTTCTAATCAGACACTGAAACAGCTAACCATATTGTACCGTAGAATCAAATTTCGGACACTGAAGTAAATTTCGAACAAAAATATCAACCGACAGAACACAAAGGTTTACATTTACGTCGCGAGTGAGATGTAGAATAAAATGTGTCGGTTCTTGGCTGCAAAAACGTGCACGTTCGGGATTTGTCGATTGCAGCACCATCTACCACGTATCTACCGTATTTTTTTACCGTAGAATCCGAAAATGCAATAAAATGAGGAAGTGGGGGGAAGGGGGTTGTTAATGAAGATACAAAGTTGGCACAGACCATGCGGGAGGAGTGGTTAGGAGGTGGCCAATTGTACCACAGACAGATACCATCTTTATTAATATTAACTTTTCATCTAGAACATTTTTTTCGTACAATATGTCTTTTTTGAGATGTTTAACTGTCTCAGATTAAAACAAACACCTGTATAATGTAATTAGCTTAGAGAATACAGTTTGTACAACACTTGCACGAATTTTTTTCAATCAGAAACTTAGTGTTTAGACACACATGCATATCCGTAAGTGGATCGAAACAGCATATCTAGACACTCTGGGATGATGATGGCAATGAAACAGAGAATGGCACGCTTAAAGCTGAAATACTGAACACCTTCTTTTTAAAGCTGTTTCACAGAGGAAGACCGCACTGCAGTTCCTTCTCTAAGTTACCGCACGAACGAAAAAATGGCTGACATCGAAATAAGTATCCACGGAATATAAAAGCAACTGATAGCACTCAACAGAGGTAAGTCCACTGGACCTGACGGGACACCAATTCGATTCTACACAGAGTATGCGAAAGAACTGCCCCCCCCCCCCCCCCCCCCCCACTCCCTTCAAACAGCCGTGTACCGCAAGTCTCTAGAGGAACGGAAGGTTCCAAATGATTGGAAAAAAGCACAGGTAGTCCCAGTTTTCAAGAAGGGTCGTCCAGCAGATGCGCAAAATTTTTTGCTCGCGTATCATGTCATTTCTAGAAACCCAGAATCTACTCTGTATGAATCAACATGGATTACGGAAACAGCGATCGTGTGAGACCCAACCCGCTTAATTTGTTGATGAGACCCAGAAAATATTAGATACAAGCTCCCAGGTAGATGCCATTTTCCTCGGCTTCAGGAAGGCGTTCGATACAGTTCCGCAATGTCGCCTGATAAACAAAGCAAGAGCCTACGGAATATCAGGCCAGCTGTGTGGCTGGACTGAAGAGTTTTTAGTAAACAGAACACAGCACGTTGTTCTCAATGGAGAGACCTCTGGAGTGCCACAGGGGAGTGTTATGATACCATTGCTTTCCACAATATATACGTATAAATGACTTAGTAGATAGTGTCGGAAGTTCCATGCGGCTTTTCGCGGATGATGCTGTAGTATACAGAGAAGTTGCAGCATTAGAAAATTGCAGCGAAATGCAGGAAGATCTGCAGCGGATAGGCACTTGGTGCAGGGAGTGGCAACTGACCCTTAACATAGACAAATGTAATGTATTGCGAATACATAGAGAGAAGGATCCTTTATTGTATGATTATATGATAGCGGAACAAACACTGGTAGCAGTTACTTCTGTAAAATATCTGGGAGTATGCGTACGGAACGATTTGAAGTGGAATGATCATATAAAATTAATTGTTGGTAACGCGGGTGCCAGGTTGAGATTCATTGGGAGAGTCCTTAGAAAATGTAGTCCATCAACAAAGGAGGTGGCTTACAAAACACTCGTTCGACCTATACTTGAGTATTGCTCATCAGTGTGGGATCCGTACCAGATCGGGTTGACGGAGGAGATAGAGAAGATCCAAAGAAGAGCAGCGCGTTTCGTCACAGGGTTATTTGGTAACCGTGATAGCGCTACGGAAATGTTTAGCAAACTCAAGTGGCAGACTCTGCTAGAGAGGCGTTCTGCATCGCGATGTAGCTTGCTGTGCAGGTTTCTAGAGGGTCTGTTTCTTGATGAGGTATCGAATATATTGCTTCCCCCTACTTATACCTCCCGAGGAGATCACGAATGTAAAATTAGAGAGATTCGAGCGCGCACGGAGGGTTTCCGGCAGTCGTGCTTCCCGCGAAGCATACGCGACTGGAACAGGAAAGGGAGGTAATGACAGTGGCACGTAAAGTGCCCTCCGCCACACACCGTTGGGTGGCTTGAGAAGTATAAATATAGATGTAGATCAAGGACGTAACGTCTAAATATATGAGAAGGAACGTAACATTTATATATATGCGAATATCAAGAACGTAATGCTTAGATATACGAGAATACTATCTGTATTCTCGTTTTAGTAGTTTTTTATATTGGTTCGTAAACAGTAAAAATAAATGACGAACTGAAGGCACAGCCCTACTAGCAACTATCGAAACCTGAGTCATCTGGTAAGAGTAAGTGACGAATAGCTGTTGACATACAACTAGACAAATTCCATTACACGTTACAGCTTTCTTCAAACTGATACTGAACTGATACATCTGTGTGCCTGGGCAAGATGCGAATCAGTTTGCGAAGATACTAATTTTTTTCTGTTGGGGAGGAAGAGGGGGGGGGGGGGGGGGAGGGGAGGGAGGGGCTGGCTGGTGCAACAGTATTTATTTCTTACTCGTTCTGACGCGCCTCCTACACAGGTACGAAAACATAGTAAAGGAGCAATGGATGCTGTGATATTGATAGCTGTTTATACTGATGTTATTTGTATAAATATGAATACGTCTCACGTTACTCAAAGTTGAATACACACATGAGAAAGATGAGGAGATCTCGTTTGACTTGTACGGCTACCTTATGACTGAAAAATTATCTTTTAATCAATTCCTGACTTTTCACCTAATTTACCACCTTATCATTTTTTTTCTTAATTGAGTCTGACTATTGAGAAATGAGACTGACTTGAAAATTTGTCTACCTACCAAACACATTCAGCTATTGGTGAAATCGCCCTAAATGTATGACAATTTTGGGCTATACAAATTAACATTTGTTGCTTTCTCCTTCGCTTTCTCCTTCCAACAGAGAACAAGGATACGTCAGTATCAAACTGCTCGTCCACAGAAACTGAGCTGATCGATTTTGATGACACTTATCACAGCTTAATTACGCAGTTCAAAGTCCACAAATGATCACGCACTTTTGCGCCACTACAAATAGTCTCTTACTAAAGCAAATGGCCTAGTTTCCTTTTTATCTATAATTCTTCCAAAAAAGTCATTAGCTGAAGTTTGCTAACCACGGGTAAATCTTGAATATCTACACGGTGGTCAGAAACATTATGAAAAGCTTGTATGGGTGTTACAGGGTAAGGTGTGCCAAAAATAATGGTTAAGAACGAAATTCGATACGTTGCGCCGTTCCCAAGTTAATTAGCATTGAAGTAAATTCAAGTGGCCCACCAAATACAATTAGTGTCAGTTGTTCACATAGCGTAGATGATAGCGCACAGGACTGCTCACCCTTTAGTTGTGGTTCGAGTCTTACTAACGTCCCACGTTCAATACTTGTATCGCTCCTTTGTTCGGTTTTAGAAAAAGAAACATTTGGCGGTACCGTTTCTGGTAGGACGCATCGGCCAGATTGGCTAACTTCAATGCTAATTAACTCGGAAACAGCACAACGTAACTACTGGCCATTAAAATGGCTACACCACGAAGATGATGTGCTACAGACGCGAAATTTAACCGACAGGAAGAAGATGTTGTGATATGCAAAAGATAAGTTTTTCAGAGCATTCACACAAGTTTGGCGCCGGTGGGGGCACCTACAACGTGCTGACATGAGGAAAGTTTCCAACCGACTTCTCATACACAAACAGCAGTTGACCGGTGTTGCCTGGTGAAACATTGTTGTGATGCCTCATGTAAGGAGGAGAAATGCGTTCCATCACGTTTCCGACTTTGATAAAGGTCGGATTGTAGCCTATTGCGATTGCGGTTTATCTTATCGCGACATTGCTGCTCGCGTTGGTCGAGATCCAATGACTTTTTGCAGAATATGGAATCGGTGGGTTCAGGAGGGTAATACAGAACGCCGTGCTGGATCCCAACGGCCTCATCGAGATGACAGGCATCTTATCCGAATGGCTGTAACGGATCGTGCAGCCACGTGTCGATCCCTGAGTCAACAGATGGGGATGTTTACAAGACAACAACCATTTCCACGAACAGTTCGACAACATTTGCAGCAGCATGGACTATCAGCTCGGAGACCATGGCTGCGGTTACCCTTGACGCTGCATCACAGACAGGAGGGCCTGCGATGGTGCACTCAACGACGAACATGGGTGCACGGATGGCAAAACATCATTTTTTCGGATAAATCCAGGTTCTGTTTACGGCATCATGATGGTCGCATACGTTTTTGGCCACATCGCGAACGCACATTGGAAGCGTGTATTCGAGACCGCCGTATTGGCGTATCACCCGGCGTGATGTATGGGGTGCCATTGGTTACACGTCTCGGTTACCTCTTGTTCACATTGACGGCACTTTGAACAGTGGACATTACATTTTAGATGTGTTACGACCCGTGGCTCTACCCTTCATTCGATCCCTGCGAAACCCTACATTTCAGCAAGATAATGCACGACCGCATTTTGCAGGTCTTGTACGGGCCTTTCTGGTTCCGAAAATGTTCGACTGCTGCCTTGGCCAGCACATTCTCCAGGTCTCTCACCAACTGAAAACGTCTGGTCAATGGTGGCCCAGCGACTGACTAGTCACAATAACCCAGTCACTACTCTTGATGATCTGTGGTATTGTGTTTAAGCTGTACCTGTACACGCCATCCAAACTCTGTTTGAGTCAATGCCCAGGCGTTTCAAGGCCGTTATTACGGCCAGAGGTGGTTCTTCTGGGTACTGATTTCTCAGGGTCTATGCCCCCAAATTGAGTGAAAATGTAATCACATGTCAGTTCTAGTAGAATATATTTGTCCAATGAATACCTGTTTATCATCTGCTTTTCTTCTTGGTGTAGCAGTTTTAATGGGCAATAGTTATCAGCACAACCTACCCTAAGACACCCTTACAAGCTTTCAGTCTTTTTCTGACCACCCTGTATCTATATTTTTGGACTTCGACTAATGGACTTTCTGCGCTTATGTAAGCTATGATGCATCTGTTATACGACTGTTAACAAAAATTGTAAGTAGAAGGATTCCCGCTTCTTGTTGCGGGGGTGCTACAGCTGTCGTTGCATCTCGCATCTCTGCCATCAAATGCCTCGGTCTCGCCAGTCTTCATCCTCCTCCTCCTCCATTGCCATTCCTCTTCTTTCCATCGCTTTTTCGACGCAATCTAGCCACTTAGGATTCCTGTGCCTGAAATAATGCTATGCTACAAATAAGCTCACCATTCAAAAGAGCGATATAGATGGAGTGAAAGCGGTACCAGACGGTCTTTTGATCCGTCACTGCTGACATACGTCATGGCAGTGATGTGGTGTGTAAACCAGTCAGATGTACGAGGTCAGCGCTCTAAGATGGGTCTACGTGGGGACGAAACAAGCGCGTGGAAAGGAGCTGCCGTGTTTGGGTGTACCCGTGACCATACCCTGAATGAATTTGGTGTATCAACGCGGACTATCAATTCTTGAGGGTATTTTCGTTCTGTCGTTGCAACTACAAAAAAAGCGTCTTTTTTTCCACCAGATGCGTTTCCCGTTATTGAGGCAAAGCATCATAGGTGGTCTTTAATTAAATTAGTTACATTTTGATTTGATTTAAGATCGAAAAACGTTAACAACACTTTGCTTTTTACTTACGGCGATTTTCGCTCGATTTCTCGGCTTCATCGGGAAATGCCGTCTGCTAGCACATCGTTGATGTTTTTCTTCTTTAGACACTGATAGCTGTAGTCTAATTTTTATATGCTCTGCAGAACTATGCATTTTTTATGTTTTACAAAGCATACTTTTTCGTACGCCACTGTTTTCTGTTTGTTTTTACACTTCTAAGTATGCATTGTGCTTTTTGTTTTCTAGTGTTGCCAACATAACATTGCCACTAGTTTGTGTTTGACCTATACCTTTTTTTTAGTTTATTGTATGTGTGTAATTCTATTTAGTTATGTTGCTGTGTATTTATATACTGTGTAAGAGTAGTGAAGGAATAGTGGTAGAGTTTTTTTGGGTGAGGGAGTGAGAAGCCAGAATGAGTGGCCATAAGCGTATAGTAGTGTGATGGAGTGTGGATTGGAAGAGAAGGTGAGGAGCAAGAAGTGTAATGAAATTGGGAGGGGGTTTGGGTGGAAGAGGGCTCTTTTCTTTTTCGTGTAATTTCATCAATTATTTTATAGAGAGTCTGATTTACAATATTTATTTGGTCATAGAGCCAAGTGTTAATGCTTTGTGTATGTGGAAATTTTCTTGGAAAGGGGGGAGATGTCTGTCTTTACTGGTTCTTGTGATGTTCATATCTTTTTCAATATTACTTGGTCTATGATGTTCTTGTTTTAGATGTTCTGCAGATGTTGAATGGTTTGTACCGTATTTATATGCTCTGACGTATTGTTTATATCTTGTGTTGAATGTCTTGCCAGTCATTACAATGTATATCTTTTCACAATCACAGTGATTGTAGCGATCTGTCTAGTTTTGATTTGAGTTTTGGGATGTGATTTTGTATTGCGTTTGTTTATTTTGGAAGCAATGTTTATGCTTTGTTTTTTGAATATGTTACCTATTTTATGTGTGAATTTATTGTATTAGGTCATTCTATTCTATTTTTTGTGTGGCTTTGTTGTGCCTTTATTTTCCTGTTTAGTTTGTCTACCATTGTTTCTTTGTGTCCATTTCAATGTTATTTGTTCTATAGTGGCTGCCCTTTCTGGAAATCAGAAGTATTTAGGAGTATTCAGCATGTCTACAACGAATATTGTACCTCGCAGTCGAGAAGCGAGATGTAATGGCAGTGATCGCAAAAGGACCCTAATCCACATCGGCAGGAGAGAAGTGTCCAAAAACGAAACGTAGTACTGTGCACTGACGGTCTGCCGTGGAGGAAATTATGCGTTAGTGTTTCCACAGCAGTGTTGCCACTATTTAAGTTCCAACCTATGTATTACTTTTCGTTTTTGGAGCATCACCTGCGAACAGCTTTGCGAAAGAAGCGGCGACACTTTGTGCGCAACCCACCCATCATTTTGCACGACAATGCGCTAGTGCATACAACGCAAGTTGTGGCTGCTCTGTTCGATCGATGGGAAAGGGACGTACTGTACCATCCACCATACTCCCAGGACTTAAGTACTAGTTACTTTGATTTTATTCCGAAGATGAAGGAATCAATTCGTGGCATTCGCTTCAGAGCTCTTCCAGAGATTCGACAGACATTAGACCGCTCCATTTGCACCATCAACAGAACAGGATCTGCTAACGGTATACTACGCCTTCCACATCGCAGGCAACGGATTCTACACAACGCTGGTGACTACTCTGAAGCACAGTACCAGGTTCAAACATGTATCGGTTGTGAATAAATAGTTAGCACTATTTAAGTTCCAATAGCGGTTCTATCACACTTCACTCCTGACGATACTCTAGTCTCTGATGTTCACTCACCATCGAGGATAACATACTGAGGTCTATTACTTAAGAAGTTTCCGAGAAACTCACATATCTGAGGACATATTCCATATGCTTGTATCTTCGTTAAACACTCTGCAGTGGGGAATCCTGTCAAATGCTTTCGGAAATCTAGAGATACGGAATTTGCCTGTTGTCCTTAATCCGTAGTTTTTAGTGTATCACATGAGAAAAGGGAAAGCTGAGTTTCGCAGTAGCGATGCTTTCTACAATCGTGCTGATTCATGTACAGAAGTTTTTCGGTCATTTATAATATTTGAAGTCAGAATACGAGTATGTTCAAGAATTCCGCAAGCAAACCGATGTTAATGGTACTGCTTCATAATTTAATAATTTTTCTTCGTCCTGATCTCAAGAGATAGGCTGCTCATGAAAGGGCACCTAGGAGAAGGATGCTAAGGTAGCGAAACAGAACGCTGGATGTTTGTAGTTTATGTTTAGTGAGGAAACTGGAGACTCGGAAGTGAAATGGACATTGCGGAGGCATCGGTAACGTGAAGCAGAAGCAAGACAAATTCTCTGGCCAGGCTATGTTAATGTAACAAGAGTGTCAGCCTTTGGTGCTACAGGTGTTGGTAATTGTATGAACAGGCAAGTGAAAATATGAGTTACCACCATCTACACACGTACCAAGTTATTCATATTGGGAAAAAATGAAAGCAGCGCCAACTGCTACTGTACAGGTTTACATCCACATGTTCCAAGCTGACGATGTTGCAAGGAACTGGATATTTGAGTATGGAAACTGATAAAAATGGCAAGGGAAATTAAAATCTAATAGTCTTTAAGAAATTTGAAAGCTGAAATAGGAAAGCGAAAAAGAGAAAAATTATAATGGTGTAGCAACCATCAGAGAGTTGAAACATTACGCATGTCAGTCACAACTGCGAAATGATTCAAGTGATTTTGACCAGTTTCGGTCGATAGAGGCATTCTTTAGATTTGTCGTGTTACTGGAGAGTATGAACTGGGTAAAGAGTTGAGTGAAGAGACGTTTTCAAAATTGAGTGTAGAGTTCTTTAAAAGAATACACGAGTAGAATATAAATTTGGAAATGACGGCCGTACAGGACAAGATATCACCTTTACTGTGCAGTGGATAGGCAGAGGTTTAGGATAAAACTATGGATTACTTGCGTACCGTAGAGTGGGGTAAGATGGATAAAAATCTGAAATGTTCTTAAGATTTGAAGGCTTTAATGATTAATGAGGATCTGCAAAAACTTAGCTGGTATTATACGTTTGTGATCTTTCAGATGCCTCCGAGAGAAAGTTTTTACAGGAGACAGTTACCAACATACAAATTTTAAAAGTCTGATCTGCTTTAACTCACTACCTGAGGTAAGGTGGATCAGCTATATATTTGCGTATTCAAAGCAGTTTACTCCATTAAAGGTCGAAAGTGGATCGCTGTAATATTGTTTAGAGGAACTATTGGTATATCTTTAAATAAAAAATAACTTTAATATCAAAGATACAATTGAAAATACGGTTAACAACCACTCCTCTTAAAAATTCGAACACAAACAAAACCAACAACATAATACTGTTATAATACCGAATGTGGCAGATCAATCTACTCCACATTGTTCACATTAATGTCTGCAGCATCTTATCGGTCCTTCCTCAAATCTTACATCTTTACCGTACAAATAAAGTTTGATATGGAAAACGCTCGAGTCTCACGGATATCAACATACATAATATAGTCTGTTTCTTGCCATCCTTTAACCTTAATAAACTGATCAAAGCTACGTCTGTATCTGCCTCCATAATATTTCCTACATGACATCTGTCTCTTTCGTCAGCATTGTATATGACATCTACCTAGGAAATGAGGACATGATATCCTTAGTCACAACGAATTTCAGAAGCTTTTCGCTAAGTCATTTCAGTGTTCTTTATTTTTCTCACTGATTTGCGTAGATATGCTTCAATGATATACTTTTTTCCCTCTGGGCCAAGCGTCTTAATGTATTTTCGGAGCTTGATCCTCTTCACCCCCGAAATTACAAAAAAAGTCGTACTTGGCACAGTAACAGGGAGAAAAATTACACAAAAAGTGAGCTTCACATACATTTTAGATACTGTACTGCTTTAATACTATTCAGTTGAAAAATAGATGTAGCTTTTCATCTGTGACCACTCCAACAGTTTGTTTTTATTGAAATTACAAATCTTTAAAGGCACCCTTGGTAATAATTGCCGATGGTTGCCACAATTTTCGTTTCTCGTGTTGATTATGACACAGATAACAAACATGCAGATGAATAAGTCACAGTTTTGTGTTTCTCTCTTCTCTCAGTGATTTAGTATTTTAACATGTTGTAAGAGGTCCATAATTAAAGAATTTGTTGCTAGCGTACTCGAGTTGATGAAATTTCGATGTATTGCTCACGCGCTGCCTGCGATATGTAAGCTGTAAGAGAATCTGAGACCAAAGAGCAGTGTTGACTGCAGTAGGAACTTGTGTAGCAGTAGCAGTAAGTTGTTGCTAGCGGGCAGTCTGGTGTATCGTGTTGGCTGAGCCGGTCATGTGCAGCGACATCAAGTCCCATGTAAATGTTTTTAAAAAAATCTGTTAATAATAATCTTTCTCATAAAAAGTAACTTTTGACATTCATCTCAATTTAAAAAATTCACTAATTTCTCCAATCCTTGGCCATCCCGATTATTGAAAAGAAAAATCAGTTCTTTCCTGTTATATAAGCAAATCTATCGGCCAGCATTGCACTTAGCTGCGCCAGGAAAATTTCTTATAGGATCAGGTATATACGCGTTATCCGGCGATCTAATTAAGGTAAGATTTTTCAGTTAATTCAGATTGATGTATCAGGGCCATGACGCAGCATTGCTGACGTCCAAAATTTACCAGGTGAAATTGACTATCAATTATTGAAAGGTTATAAGTGACCCATTTTTTTATTGAGAGATTAGTCACGTTCTTATTATTGATAGGTTACGCAATTTATTTTGTGGGGAGGTTACACTTGGTATTTTGTGGGGAGGTTACAATGTCTTCGATCCGCTTTACCCCATGCGATCAGCTTTACCCCATTTTACCCGGTACTCAGTTGCCGATAGTGTTTCGAACATAACTTAGCAATGACAAAAAATACCGTGAAATTCGAAAACACGCTGAAAAAGGAGCATACGTGGGAGGTGAATACTGAACAATCAAGAAAGAACGAGACAAAATTGGATTTCTCCGAGCCAGTCGCTACTCAGAGCCCTGCAGGTACTTCGGTACAGCAATGGCTGAGGTCAAGAACATTCTATGAAATATTCCACCGTCTCGATACAGTACAGAAATACGAGAATAAAAGTAACGAGTTCGAGATTCAGCGTTATAGATCATTTGGCAATAAAATGTGCTGGAACTTAAAAAAGCAAAACAAGAATGGTTAAGACAGGCGAGTACACAAATCGAAACAAAAGCAGTAGTGGGAAGAACTGACGACTTTTACAGGGAGAATAAACGTAATTTCAATGAAGGAAAAGTGAAATCACTGCCAAGCTAACGATATCCAGATTTCTAATCTCTGTTAAGTGAACGAAAAGGAGCAGGTTAATGACAGGGATTACGAGTTTGTATGATGGAGAAGAGCTGGCCATCAAAGGAGGAGGTTGATGTGGAAGCAGTAGACGATCCGGAAATAAGAAAAGAGAACTGGATGATTCATTTCAAACAAGTTTGCTGCTGTCTGTCAAGTCCCCATTACGTAAGGACTATACAGCAAGGAAGACGTAGTTTCTAGACTGGTTGTCAAGAATGCAAAGACAATTAGACTACAAAAAATGGAAGAGCTACAAGAGAAATACTACGTAGGCCTTCGCGTGGCTTCTGTAAATGTGCGAATACCAAGTGAGAACATTCATCTATTAGCTTACTTCGTTCCGTTGGTACAAACGTTCCTTCATGTTTTATTGATTTGCTTCTTTTGACTTTGGTTTGCTTAGTTAATATCAAAATCGAACTGCAGAGATGACAAATTGCATCCCTATATCATAGTCCAATTGAACATCAAAGTCTTATGCATATAATTATAGCACTCCAATCGCTCTGTGTATCTCAACACATGTGTTTTGAGTCCTCTATCTGACTAGGGAGCTAGAACGTCGTAGCTTCTTTTTGCAAGTATTCTGTGTTTCCTTGATATTCTCCACTTTGGTAAACGTCTTCTTTCCTTCTTTCTCTCTCTATGTACGCCCCCTCACCATTCCATGAAAGAATAACACACACACACACACACACACACACACACACACACACACACACACACAGATATATATATATATATTATAAAGACTTTACACGATAACACAGAAATATACTGTAGCACAGTAAACTAAAAAACCAACCATTCAAGTATTTTATAATAACAACTTTTCAAGAATCTTGTAAAAATGTAAAAAAAGTTTCGTCTACAAAAAACAGTACAGTTTTGTAATCCTTGCAATGTTTAAAGATTATTCTCAAAAGTTCGTAATTAGAAATGTAAAAAGAGAATAATTTTCTCTCTGATTTTACGGTAACTACGTAGGAGCCATCTACTGGCTGTAACTACACTACTGGCCATTAAAATTGCTACACCACGAAGACGACGTGCTACAGACGAGAAATTTAACTGACAGGAAGAAGATGCTATGATATGCAAATGATTAGCTTTTCAAAGCACTCACACAAGTTTGGCGCCGGTGGAGACACCTACAAATGCTGACATGAGGAAAGTTTCAAACTGATTTCTGAAACACAAACAGAAGTTGACCGGCGTTGCCTGGTAAAACGTTGTTGTGATGCCTCATGTAAGGAGGAGAAATGCGTACCATCACGTTTCCGACTTTGATAAAGGTCGGATTGTAGCCAATCGCGATTGCGGTTTATCGTATCGCGACATTACTGCTCGCGTTGGTCGAGATCCAATGATTGTTAGGAGAATATGGAATCGGTGGGTTCAGGAGGGTAATACGGAACGCCGTGCTGGATCCCAACGGCCTTGTATCACTAGCAGTCGAGATGACAAGCATCTGCACGAACAGTTCGACGACGTTTGCAGCAGCATGGATATCAGCTCGGAGACCGTGGCTGCGGTTACCCTTGGCACTGCATCACAGACAGGAGCGCCTGCGGTGGTGTACTCAACAACGAATCTAGGTGCATGAATTGCAAAACATAATTTTTTCTGATGAATCCAGGTTCTGTTTACAGCATCATGATGGTCGCATCCATGTTTGGCCACATCACGGTGAACGCACATTGGAAGCGTGTATTCGTCATCGCCATACTGGCGTATCACCCGGTGTGACGGTGTGAGGTGCCATTGGTTACACGTCTCAGTCACCTCTTGTTCGCATTGACGGCACTCTGAAAAGTGGACATTACATTTCAGATGTGTTACGGCCCGTGGCTCTACCCTTCATTCGATCCCTGCGAAACCCTACATTTCAACAGGATAATGCACGACCGCATGTTGCAAGTCCTGTACGGGCCTTTCTGCCTGGCCAGCACATTCTCCAGATCTCTCACCAATTCAAAACGTCTGGCCAATGGTGGCTGAGCAACTGGCTCGTCACAATACGGCAGTCACTACTCTTGATGAACTGTGGTATCGTGTTGAAGCATCATGGGCAGGTGTACCTGTACACGCCATCCAAGCTCTGTTTGACTCAATGGCCAGGCGTATCGAGGCCGTTATTACGGCCAGAGGTGGTTGTTCTGGGTACTGATTTCTCAGGATCTATGCACCCAATTGCGTGAAAATATAATCATATGTCAGTTCTAGTATAATATATTTGTCCAATGAATACTCGTTTATCATCTGCATTTCTTCTTGGTGTACCAATTTTAATGGCCAGTAGTGTATTTACACACCTTCTCTTTGCCTTATTGTCAGTTGCACCGTATAATTCGGCTAAGGTGACTCCACGATGTATGTAACATGTCACGCAGACGCAAAGAGATGTAAAAAGTGTACTTCACTGTATATTATGCGTTAAAAATTAACAATCCTTTTTGAGTGCTACATATGCGAACATGCGTAAGATGCTTTTTAACTGTAAACGGTTTTACTTTTGGCAAACCTATGTGTAATGCACTGTATTTTATCCACCATAATGACAGCATGGAGTGAGGTACGAGCTCACAATGAAATGCGTTTTATAACAAAAAGCTTTGGAGGTATGTAAATATATAGTTGCCATTTCCGTATTTATAGTCTCAAACAAGAATGTTTTCTTAAGATATTTTTTCTAAATCGTGATAGGAGATTTGCCATATGTATGCATTCTGTTACAGGCCAGAAGAGGACAGTTAACAGCAGTCGAAATCGATCGTCAACAATAAAGCGTAAACAATAAAGCATTTTTTAAATTTATGTGATGTTGGCTATTGAAAGTTTTTCCCCAAATAAAACATAGATTGCTCCTTCTAAATTCTCAATATAAGAAAATTCAGTCATACGTATAGTTCTATATTTTTATTTAATTGTAGCTCACTATGGTTTTCAGCCGAAAGTAATCGTAAGAAGTCATCATTGCTTAACCACAAAAAACAGAAGCACAAGATAGAGGGTTTGTGAGATTGGTACCCGAAAAACTAATATTATTAACAGTATGCGATTTTGAAATATTAGCAGTGCATAAAGCACGGAGCTGGAGGGCTAGGCCACAAAATGTAAAATTTTCTCCCAAATTTAATTCCCAGGGATTTTAACAAAGGAAATTTGATACAATTTAAAAGAGAATCTTAAACATCAGCTTAAGGGAACACAAAATTATGTATCAAACAACCACTTTCGATTTTTTAAACTTAATGAATAGAAGAACAGTTTCAATCATTAATAAATAATCTCTTTCTCTGCTGTAGGCGCGCCTATCAAATCGCTTGATACATCATTCACAGCAGGTTTCTCAGTTCAGTCATGAGAAGGGCTTTAACAGCTCAGTTTGCTAGAGCGGAAGAGAGCAGAGTAGATGATTAAACACAGGGGAATACACACTACTGATTAATAATGGAAATGAAAATTCATAACTGCAGCCTACAGGGTACGCAACTGGCCATGTAATTCATTAAGCATATTAAAAGGTAAATGTTCACAAAAGGCCGGCCGTTCTGGTCGAGCGGTTCTAGGCGCTACAGTCTGGCACCGCGCGACCGCTACGGTCGCAGGTTCGAATCCTGCCTCGGGCATGGATGTGTGTGATGTTCTTAGGTTAGTTAGGTTTAAGTAGTTCTAAGTTCTAGGGGACTGATGACCTCAGAAGTTATGTCCCATAGTGCTCAGAGCCATTTGAACCATTTTTTTTCACAAAAGGATATCTAAAATACAACGTTGTTCCCTTCACATAAAAATATCTATATAAAGAACTTGTTTTATTTTACGTCCCCAAAACCCTGCCACGAGCATTGCAAGACAGTGTATCTTTAGGTGAAACTGAACAAAGTACGAGGTCACCAAGTCCAGTAGGATCCAAGCATATGTATGAAATTCCTATAGTGTCTTCACTGGCAAAGAATGCTGCTCATCAGTCGCAACACAGTACTCCGAGCAGCCACAGGCAAACCTCCGGAGCTCACGACCAAGGCTCTGACTCCCGCTCGGCTCTAGTCTTTGATCGATTGGCCGTGCATCGCACACAGAGACTGACTGCGGCTAAATGTCAGACTGTGTTACAGCAGCCACCACCCCATCTCACATGGGGCATACGCACTGGATGCAGTCCGTTCAAAGCACAACCTACCGCTCCAGAAATGAGAGCCAGTCAATCCTACCAAACATACGGAATACGGAACAAGCAAACCTGAGCAGGCGCGCTCAGTTTCCTTCCCAGCCTCTTCGTATCTCTCCCCTCACCCTCTTCCCCCCTCCCCTACTGGGTCGCTGCGAAATCTGTCAGCTCATGACGGAATAGCAAAGTCTGGAGCACTCGCAACTCATCGAAATAAGTCAGTCCACGGCTCAGATTTGTCTACGTAGTTCATCCAGGAGAGCAGATAATGCATTCTCTAACTACTCTTCTCTCGCCCTCTCCCAGGTATAACAGTCGGTTGCCACTACATGGCGCGTGTGTTGGAGGTAAGGTGCGTCATGTCGCGTGAAGCAATGCTTACGCAAACGCCTCGGACGGGCTGCAGCGCTCGCGTCACTTCTGTCCTTTCCATGGAACTACAAGGAAACGAAAAGGGCTTTCTTATGACGCGATGTTGGATGGATGTTTAAGTCTTTATTTCCTCCACCACTACTTTCCTCGTTGTGTCGTTCTCCCATGTGGTGTATCGCATTGATTCCTAATCTGCTGCATTCCAACGAATCTTCTGTTTAGCATCTAAGCAACCTTATTCTAATTACTTCTGAGTGTCCAGAATGAATCTTTGACTTCACAGCGAAGGGCGCTGTGCTTTGATACTTCTTGATAGTATAACGTACTTTTAAAATGTGAAAAAACTTTACGATTACATTGTATGAATGTCTGAACTGTGGAATTGATAGATAACTCTAATAACCGTGAGCGTGTTTTAACTGCAAATGGTGTGCTTACTTTGTGTTATTGTTGGCAAAACTTTATACGAATCGATTGGGCAGTGCAACTCCCAATACCAATAAAGAAATACAGTCACTGCAAAATACATTCATCCCTTAGTCACTGAGTCCTACGGCCCTGTTCAAAACGAATAACTTTGGTCCCTGTGCACATAACGAATAAATTTAGTTGTCTACCTCTAGTGTAGGAACGGTGGAACGTGATATATTCTCGTCTCTCATAAAAATAATGTACATGCTGACCACAGGCTCAGCAGTGTGTAATGCTGGCCATAATACTTTGAAATGCACAAGAAGGGCCCGCCGGTGTGGTCGAGCGGTTCTAGGCACTTCAGTCTGGAACCGCGCGACCGCTACGGCCGCAGGTTCGAATCCTGCCTCGGGCATGGATGTGTGTGATGTCCTTAGGTTAGTTAGGTTTATGTAGTTCTAAGTTCTAGGGGACTGATGACCTCAGATGTTAAGTCCCACAGTGCTCAGAGCCATTTGAACCATTTTTGCACAAGAAGTTTCTTTGGGTGACAATCGAGAACATTTAAGAAACATCCGCCTTCTTTGAAAAAATATATGGCCTGGACAGGGAGGCGGTACTAATTATGGTGAATTACTGAGTTTTTTTTCAGCAAAATTACAATGCAAGTTAAGTTTGTCTTTTCAAAAACATCTGGCAATAGTCACAATTGATTCACAAACAATGAGATCTAAACAGCAAGTATTATCTAACCTCACCAATCCAACATAAATGCAAAACATCAAATTACATACAGCTTTGTTAACAAATTTTAGAAGCATTACAAAATGACATATGTAACTAGTTTTTTTATCAAAACAGTTTACGTACATTACGTACAATAGTTACAAATTATCAGCCAACTCATCTATACTAAACGCGCTGGCAAAAACAAAAATCATAATTATTTAACATCTTGACCTTGCTTGCATGAAGCCTTCTTCTTCCATGTTCAACAACATTGACATACCTACATTAATTTAACGCTTGGTGGCTTCACACAGCACACCCAAAACTGCCTCCTCCATTGTCTTTCCCTCACAGACAGCCACCTACAACTGTGCGACAAGCGCCCTCTTACTCCAACACTGTAGTAATCTCAGACCAGAAGCAATATCTCTGGGTCGGCGGTCCCACACAGTCAGCGACATAAAGCATATCAAAGACATACATCGTTTATAAAATGATATTAGGTTGCCACACACAAATGTGCCCCAGTAGACTCCTTTCAATAGATTAAAACCTTGTGTCGGACTGGGTCTAGAGAGCGGACGCTGTCTACAGCAGGCATTATTTTTACTCCCTCTCAAGTTCTCTTCTTCCAGTACCTCTCTCTTATTTGCCATTTTCTACATGTTCTCCAGAATAAAAGAGATGTTCGCTGCGGGTTTCTTTGACCAGTGCTGCTATGAATAATCTATGTGGCAAAAGAAAATCGGATTATTCGTTACTGATAGACAAATAAGAAACAGAAGGGAATAATACCTTACTGTTGACAACAGCAAGTGTACAATTTCGTTAAAGACCAAAGTTACTGTTACGTATAAAGAAACCTTACATACAGACAATATTATGCAAAGTGAAGGAAGGAAAGAAGATTAGTGTTTAACATCCTATCGAGAGAGCAGAGCAAAAGATCGGATTGCGAAAGGATGGGGAAGGAAATCGGACGTGTTCTTTTCAGAGAAACCATCTCGATTTAGGGAAGTCACGGAAAACCAAAATCTGGGACCGATAGGGGATTAGAATCTGCATACTCCCGAACGCGAGCCCAATGTGCTAGCCATTGCGCCACCACGCTCTGTAAGGGAAACGAATAAAAAGGAAGATGAAGATGATATAAGTATTTGACACTGCACTGGAAGACCTAAGTTAGAACAAGATGCCTGAAGTAACTACGTTGCCTCGGAATTACTAAGATCCTTCGGAGAACATTACCATGAAAAACTGTTCTATCTGATCTGCAAGATATACAGTGCCACCCAGGAGGGGAGGAGGAAGCGAAATGAAACGTCACGTGTTGAGAGGGTGTGTGAGATTGTTTCGCTGAGTCAAATTTACAAAGTACTTGGCGGTATGAGCCCACTTGTCACAATGATGTTGTATCCTCTCTGGCGTGGATGCATACACTGACTCGGTTGGGAAGGGTGTCATAAGGCTTTTGTGTGCTCTCCTGAGACTGTTGTAACTGGTCTTTAATACTCTGGATATTGGCAGTAGGATGGACTTACCAGCTGGTCCTACGCATATTCTATCAGAGACAAGACTGGGGCTCTTGTTGCACGCCCGCATCTCGTGGTCGTGCGGTAGCGTTCTCGCTTCCCATGCCCGGGATCCCGGGTTCGATTCCCGGAGGGGTCAGGGATTTTCTCTGCCTCGTGATGGCTGGGTGTTGTGTGATGTCCTTAGCTTAGTTAGGTTTAAGTAGTTCTAAGTTCCAGGGGACTGATGACCATAGATGTTAAGTCCCATAGTGCTCAGAGCCATTTGAACCATCTTGTTGTACACGGGAGAACCTCAGCATCACGCAGAGAGTTCGTTGAGAAATATACAATGTGTTGACGAGCGTTGTCCTCTTGAAAAATGGCACCACTATAGTCTCCCATGAGAGGTAAAACATGAGGACGCAAAATATCCCTGATGTACAGTTGTGTCTTCACAGTTGGCTCAATCAGCGCTAGCCGTGATTTTATTTTATTTTATTTTATTTACACGTTAAGTACCGTAGGACCAAATTGAAGAGCAACTCTCCAGGGTCATGGAACGTGTTAGTACATGAAATTACAACGTGAAGCAATGACAGATAAAAATAAAATGTTTATGAACACAAAAAAGTCAAGCCATAAATTTAAGTAAACACAATCAACAACACTAGAATCAGCTTAATTTTTCAATGAACTACTCGACAGAATACAAAGAATAACCCATGAGGAAACTCTTCAGTTTCGATGTGAAAGCGCGTGGGCTACTGCTGAGATTTTTGAATTCTTGTTTGGAAATGGATGCAGCAGTATACTTCACGCCTTCCTGCACAAGAGTTAAGGAAGTCCGATCCAATTGAAGATTTGATTTCTGCCGAGTATTAACTGAGTGAAAGCTTCTTATACTTAGGAATAAGCTGATATTATCAACAAGAAATGACAGTAAAGACTATGTATATAATGAGAGGCCAATGTCAAAATACCCAGACTAGTGAACAGGTGTCGACAAGAGGTTCGCGGACTTGCACCACTTATTGCCCGAACCTCCCGTTTCTAAGCCAAAAATATCCTTTTAGAATGGGAAGCGAATGAAAATAAGTCATATCTGATGGGTCCCACATCATGACGCTCCGAAAATCATAGAGTTATACCAATTGTAATTGAAAGAAATTCAGTGAACTTATTTGATCTAAGATAATCTACAGAACCCCGATTTACAGCCGACCACCTTAAACGATAATCGATACTAATTTTATACCTCTGCGAGGAATTTCTGAATAGTTGACCGTGGGATAACCTAATGGAAACAGAGCAATCAAACTATAATTCGTTTCCGAAATAGTCAAGCGGAGTATAAACAAAAGTAAACGGTGCGCAGGAACAGACGTTCTCCCAGCACAAAAGCAAGTTGTAACATTACATACTGAAACAGGTCGCCAGCCTAATTAGGCATTCTTGTGTCAAGCAAAATGATGAAGGAGAAGGCAATGCTAAGGATAACCTAACCCTCCTTGATACACACACTAAACTCTTTCCTTGTATCTTTTCACACTACGACACAGTAACCTAACCTTGCAGATAAATGTGCTTCTAACTAGTAAGTCAGATAAGCAAATGGCCAATGAGATAGTAAACAGCAACAGGCGCCTCTCAACGACAAGTACCCTAAATGAACTAGGTGCAACGGTTTATAAAACCAAACACCGACACACATGAAACTAGTAGCAATACTGAACAGGAAAACGCTTGAAATGATTCTGAATTTAAATCAGGGGGTCTACTAATGATCATAATCTGTAACTTTATTGTCTAATACAGGGTCTCTATGCCTGTGCATTAACCAACTTGCATTATAATAGGTAACATAGTAAACAGTTCTTTCTTAAATTCTGTTTGAAGCAGCTAAACAGAATGCAAATCTAACTACACTGACTCTGAAGGAGCCTTTGCTTTGCTTCATTAAATAAGTAGGTGGGTACATGAGGACTCTTAAACTTTCATGGTTTGAAGAACCATGCTCATTAAAAAACATTACACCAGTGTGTACAAGAAAAGGTAAGTATTATTATCATCAATTATTAGTTAAGTACATCACAACAAACTATAACTCTTTAAATAACAAATGTGCTTTCATAAGCAGTCTTTTGACCTACTTAAAATTATAGCTGGGTGTGCAAACGACAACGCAACATTAAATTAAAGTTCAGCCACTTTCTTATAATAAATTAGGACACTCGGAATTCAATTTACTAGGATAGGAACTCTGTACATGTTTGTGATTTGGGATAGTCACGGGTGTAAGATAAAGTTTTTAGCAACACCACGATTATTATTAAAGTCAAGCAATTTTCGTAAATACCTGGACCATTTACAGAGAGCCAAATACAAAACAATTTAATGGAAGACTGGTGGCTCTGGTGGCTCAATTTGCAGTGGCTGTTAACCTGGCGGCGATGCAGTCGTGACACTACTGTTGGCCTCGCCCTATTACTGATCTTCTTGGCGCCGAAATAATATTTTTATAGGCCCAAAAACCATGCCATGATAATGGTATCACTAAACTCAGCATCCGAGGCCCATAAATACTGCCCTTACGCTCTTCTGGCCTCAAAGCTCCAGAAATATTAGTCACTATGATCTGCTGCTGCTAGCGAGGTATTAACCACAACACTGCTCGACCCAGACTTCTTACTCAACACAAAGGACGAGTTGCCACTTGCGCGCCAACCACACCTTTTCCAATCCGTCAGGCTACTTCCGTAGCTGCGGGGCTTCCCTACATTACTTACTTTCAACCCTATGTTCCCTAATTATGGACCAAGTCATTTATAGCACTTTACATAGCAATCATTTCATTAGTTATTTAAATCCACAAGCATAATTTTAAACAACATCGCTCAAAGTTTCACATGACTAAAACATGTATACATAGTCAAAGAATTTCCATGACAGATTACAACATTATACATAAGCAATACTACAAATTGACATAGAAATATCGATACAGATACAAAATAGGTCAAAAATAGTGTAAGGAATGTGTCAGAACTCTCCATTACATAAAACAATATATCCAACTTAACGCCACTCTTTGCATTGTGTAAGCTCTCAGATATAGATAGTAACAATCTGAGGGCGAAACATGGGAGCGCGATTCTAAGCGTTGTTGTGAGACGAGGTCTGTCTGCGAGAGTGGAAGAGTTGTGGCGGTTGAGAGGTCGGAGAAAAGAAGCCACCTTATCATCCAAATAATAATAATCATTCTCCACATCTAAATAATTTGCTGTGGTTACTAAATGTTAATGTAACTTTGAAACTGAAATAATTAGTTAATCTGGCTCTCAGCCAGTATTGACACATTTGTCATTATTAATACTAGTTCATGTTGATTCTGAAGTTTTAAATAGACTTAATTAATGAAATACCTTCTCAAAAGTTATTTAGTAGTTAACAGGACCCAAGCAAACTCCTTTTTATTAAACTCATTCCTAGTAACAATAAGCTTTAGCCACTGTTGCTGCATGCTGGTGCGCATTGCTGTGAACCACATGGAAAAAGGCAATGATTTAAAGAGGTGAGTGTAAAACTTAGGGCCAAAACAGAGAACTGATACACCACAACATGTCATGTACTCTAGTCCAGTAAATTCCGTTGCGCAAGTCAGATTCTGTATCACTTGAAAATTCTTGTTCAGATACGCAGTCAGATTGATTATTCAAATGTTAGTTTTAAGTTTTTCATGTGACAATCTGTTGAGGGCTTAAATCAGTGTAACTGACACTCATACAACATACACACAGTGTTACGCAGGTTAGATTCCGTTTACTGATAGCTCAGGTTCCTTATCGAGTCCAGTTTCACAGACGAACGTAGGAAATAATGGCTGTAGCTACGTTACACATACTTGTTACAGATACGTTCAATAGGTGTTGCACGGTGACAAATAGAGACGCTTTCCGGCGTGGGTAACGCTGTCTTACACGAATATGTAGCATTTCTGTGTCTTTCACAGTAATCACTCAACATCTGAGGCTGTTCAAGATCCTTATATACCTTATCAAGTCTGACAACGACACCAAATACGATCAACACTAATTCATTACTGTGGCCGTTCTGCCTGTCACAGTGAATAGCATATTCAAATCATTTGAAAACCAGTCGGTGTTGTGTACAAGTGCACAGCTACATTGATATCCGACCATGCCTTCTCAGGACTTCCCCTTTTTTGTCACGCAGCATAATTTGTATCGCAGATATTAAAATCGTCTAATATTTGTAGTGATTTTTTTCCCTAATCTACAGAGTGTATCAGCACCTCACTGGTTTGAAAGGGCGTCATTATTGTGGGTTTTCATTTGGATGGCTGATTGAATCATGCCATATCCAGTATTGTGGGGTGTTGTGATGAGAAGGTGAGGTCTTACATACTCGTTGTCAAGGTTCTGCTCGATCAAATCTGACACAAGGCAGGATCGCCATTTGTAACCCCTTCACATCTTCACCTACCTTCCGAGAACAAGTGACGGATTTTCTGTAACATTTTGCGTCGTCCTCCTTGTTCAAAGAAGTGCAAAAACCGGAGTAGGGAATTATCTTCCACACTTAGGCTGCTGTTAACATCACAAAAGAAACGGCTGCTTCTTAAGTGGTGCCAAGACGACGAAGGATAAACTGACGATAAATGTCGTCGCACTGTGTTCAGAGATTAATCGCACTTCTGGAGTACTACTGATGAGTCGATCAGAAGTGCCATTCTTCCAATGTTTTGGAGAGGCACGGAGGGGTTACTCTTGGCTTCGGGGTGTGGGGAGCCATTGGGCCACTGCTGGTAGTAACTTAGGGAACTCTGGCGGCTCAGCCAACACCACCTTCGAGAATTTGAAGTTGTGACGTCAGCGAGAAGCGGCGAAAGTCGACAGTTGTCTTATGTTGTAAAAATAACTTGTTGTGTATAAAAAGTTAGTGGTGCTATGCGATGGTTTCAAGACTGCTATTTAAGTGCACAGAAATCACATAGCTAAGTGTTGTTTGTATGAGTTTAACGCAACATAATACACGTTTATGCAGTTTAATGTTTATTGCGGTCGTAAAGTGTTGTTTTCCAAAAGGTAATGGAAATTACACTCAGAAAAAAGGTTCAAGTGTTCAGGTTTCCTAAATATGATGCAGTGGGACAGAAATGGCTTCATCCTGTTCCAAGGCAGGATTTCGCAGTTGCAAAACATTCACCAAAGAGTTTTGTTTTGATTGTAATTTAGTAATGCATGGTTTAGATTACGGTATATTATTGTTTGCCGCATCACTTGACTTAAACCTACTGTAATACGATTAATGTACGCTCATTTTTCAGATGTGTCACAAGCATTTCAAAGCTAACAACATAATCTGGGAACTGTCTGCCACAGAGGGAAAAACCATAACTAATGCGCAATAAAATCACGACTTGATTCAAACGTCGTCCAGCTTACCAATCTTAAGCTGTTGGAAAGAGGAGCACGTTGGAGGCAGCAGTATTACAGGAAAGCATCAAGATTGATTTAGTCAGCCATAATGAGTGTTTAATAGAATTTCGTGTAAGGTTCCAGAAACTGAAAGATAAAATTAATTTAATACCTTTACAAAAAAAACTGGGTGAAAATAGTGCAAGAAGAGTGTCTTATTTTTATGTGCATCGCCCTATCTGTACAGTACCATTACTTTGTGTATATTACGATTTCAAAGTGCCCGTTTATTAAAAAGGAGTTTCATTAATCAAAATTCTAGTCACTGAATTTATTCTTGGAGTTGTGCTGGTAACAGAATATTATGTGAAAACGACCGATTGCGATGTGGATGTCTCAGTTTTCTGTATAAAAATATCATTTGGAATTATACGAATATTTACTAAACAACTACCGAATATTTCAAAGTGTCCCTTGGTGTTCCTAACTGTTCATACCCACGAAAATAACGTATTTTATCGAAGACGTCAGCAGCTTTGCAAATGCGCTAGACATGTTGCGTGTGCTACGCACGAAATTAATCATATTTATGCGTTCTTAATTCTTTTTTCCACATTTACACACAAACAATTATATGTGTTTTCTCTATTACCTAAATTCATTCAGGCATTGCTCAAAAATCGCTGATTTTACGAGCCACACGATTATTCTGATGTTGGCTGCTTTCTATTACGATCGCCACTTGACTATGACGCCTTAAAACGGTTGTCCGGCCTTACCTCTATGTGGTGTTGGCTCAGCGGTACATCACGGACAACAAGCGTCCTCACGTGTTACGTCTGACGCGACAGTATGGTGCCCTTTTTAAACAGGAAAATGCTCGTCCACACATGGTACGTGTCTCAATGAACTTTGTGCGTGAAGTTGAGTTTATTCTGGGTTTAGCTACACCCCCAGGTCTGTCTCTGACAGAACACGTGTGGGACATCGGATGCATCCCAGTACCAGTATCAAGGATATCACAGATTAGTTTTAACAGTTGTGGGCCAGTTTGCCTCAGGAGAGGACACAACAAATGTATGATACCCTTCGCAGCTGCATCTGTGTCTGCATCCAGGCCAGAGTGGATTCAACCTTATCCTACCAAGTGGGCTCATAATGCTAAATTCTTTGTAACCAGTCTCTATTTTGCTATCATTGCAATAATATTACACAACATTTCACTCACATACCATATCAACCCATGAAGTTTCATTTTTTTCGCCCTTCCCTTCTGGCTGTTTTACTTTCTTTGTTAGATGGTGTACGGCCACATATTTCTCTTTTTCAGAAAAAAAGCATTTATTTACATTGCTTGTTTCCATTTTGTGTTCTGTTTCTACCATCGTCACTTATTTTGCGCCCCCATTGCATCCCCAACAGCAAAACTCATCCACTACGTTTAGTGTTTCATTTTCCAATATAATCCTCTCATCATCATTACCTGCTTTAATTCGACTGCATTCCCTTACTCTTGTCTTGCTTTAGCTGACAACCGATTTTCGAGACACGATACATTCCGTTCAGCTGATCTTCTAAGTCCTTTGCCGTCTCTCACTGAAGCACCGCTTCTGCTATTTATGCGGAATGATCGGATTTAACTGAGAGAATTCCTCCTTTCACTTCCCGAACGCTACAGTTCCATAATAATATCAATTCTGCTAATTTACTTCGGGTGAATCAACTGTACGTTTGTCCACCATCAGTGTAATTTTGACCCTGAAGGTTTGGAACACATTCCAGTTTGTTCCAATCTGACTGTGTAAGCACAGGGCAGATGTGGTTTGAACTCAAACAAATAGTATCGAAGGAAAATGGGAGAACATACCAACTAAATTAATCAGATGTGGTACAGATCCCCCATGATACAAAACAGGCCAGAACACTGTTGCAGAAGCAACGACACAACATGCCAAGTTTAAAAGAATGCAAAATCCCCAAGATTAGTGAAGTTTAAAAGAATGCAAAATCGCCAAGATTAGTGAAGTTTAACAGAAGCTCGAAATCGAGCGTGAACTTCAATTTGAGATGCTTTTAATAGTTTCCATAACGAAACTCTGTCTCGAAATCTGGTAGAAAACGCAAACGTATTCTGTTTGTATTAAAGCACAACAGTGACGCAGTCAATACCTTCACTGCCCGATAACGATGGTGACATAACTGATGACAGTGTCATTAAAGCAAAGTTACTAAATACGGTTTTCTGAAACTCCTTCACCGAAAAAAACGAAACAAATATTCCAAAATTCGAGTCAAGAGCAACTGTCAGCATGAGACATCCTCGGTGTCGCGAAGCAGCTTAAATCACTTAATAAAGGCAAGGTCTCCGGTCCAGATTGTATACGAGTTATGTTCCTCTCAGAGTATGCTAATACAATAGCTCCATACTAAGCAATCATATACAACCAGTAGCTCGTCGAAATATCCGTACCTAAAAACTGGAAGGTTGCACAGGTCACACCAATATGCAAGAAAGAAAACACGAATAATCTGTTGAATTACGGAGCCACATCACCAACGCCGATTTATAGTAGGATTTTGCTGTGTTCGGACATTATGCATTATGTCGAAGAAAACGATTTATTGATATATATATAGGAAACACAGTTTCAGAAAATATTCTTCTTACGAAAAAGAATTACCTCTTTATTCCCACGAAGTTATGAGTGTTATCGGCAGGTGATGTCAAACTGATTCTATATTTTTAGGTTTCCAGAAGTCTTTTGACACCGTTCCTCATAAACGACTTCTGATCAAATTGCATGCCAACGGAGTATCGTTTCAGTTGCGCTACAGAATTCCTGATTTCCTCTCAGAAGGGCACAGCTCGTAGTAGCTGACGAAAAGTCATTGAGTAAAACAGAAGTGATATCTGGCGTTTCCATAGGAAGTTTTATAGGCCCTGTGCCGTTCCTGATTTAGGAGACAATCTGAGCAGCCCTTTCACATTGTTTGCAAGTGATGCTATCTCTTATCATCTTGTAAAGTCGTCAGATGTTGACAAACAATTGCAAAATGATTTAGACAAGATATGTGTACGGCGCGAAAACAGGCCATTGACCCTAAATAACAAAAAAGTGTGAAGCCATTCACGTAAGTACTAAAAGGAATCCTCTATAATTTGGTTACACGGTAAATCATACAAATCTAAAGGCTGTAATCTCAAACAAAGACTTCAGGATTACAATCATGAATAACTTAAATTGGAATAATAACATAGACAATGTTGTAGCAGAAAGAAAATTCAACAGATCTACTGAAGAGACTGCTTACACTACACTTGTCCGTCCTCTTCTAGGGTATTGGTGTGTGCTGTGGATCCGCATCAGATGGGACTGATGGAGGACATCGAAAAAGTACGAACAAGGGCAACTCGTTTTGTATCATCGCGAAATAGGGAGAGAATGTCACGGATATGATACTGAAATTGCGGTGGCAATAATTAAAACAAAGGCGTTATCGTTGCGGCAAGATATTCTCATGAAATGTCAGTCACTAACTTCCTCCACACAGTGTGAAAATATTTTGTTGGCGCCCACCAACGTAGGGAGAAATGATGATCGTAATACCATAAGAGAAATCAGGACTTGCACGGAAAGATGTAAGTGCTCGTTCTTCTCGCGGGGTATTCAAGAGTAAAACGGTAGAGAAATAGGTTGGAGGTGGTTCGATGAACCTTCTGCCAGGCATTTAATTGTGATTTGCAGAGCATTAATGTAAATGTAGATATAAATATAAATGACGTGAGGTCGTAGATTGATCGTGCCGTTGCTAAACGATGAAATATCCGAGGGGGCTTCCCGTAATCGAAAGAATATAGGAGACAAATTTCCAACTTGAAATATACTTCAAATAACTTTTACGACAAATGTCTGTATCCGTAAAATCATTCCTATTACTGTTTTTCAGTTTTCTTAGATAAAATTATACATGCATATTAATTACTTTCAAGTGTGCTGAAAATCATTCTCTCTCTCTTCTTCTCCTCCCCTCACTCTCTCTCTATCTCTCTATCTACTCTCTCTCTCTCTCTCCCTCCCTCCCTCCCTCTCTCTCTCTCTTTCTCTCTCTCTCTCTCTCACACACACTCACTCACTCCCTTCTCTCTCTCACACGCACACCCACATACATACACACACACAGCAACGGCAAATTTAAAACCATTGTATGAGAATGGATGGATGGATACGAACCGTCGACCATCGCTGGACAGTGACCAAAGAAGCCCCCGTTACGTATACAACATTACAATTTCTCGAAGACTATGCTGTGTTTTCGTACTCTGCGGATTTCGTCACACATTTCTCGTCTTTAAAGTACGTCTCCTTTTATGTGACTTGTTCATCCTCCTTATAGTACTGAAAGTAACACGGCTGCAACTTGAAGGATTTATGCGCAACCTTCCCGCAGACAGCTACCTGTTCCCAGAACATTCTCGTGCTTGACCAACAACTCAGAGCGGCAGCTGCTTTCAATGACAGTTACGTAAAGCGGTAGAGTCCCTCGTGAAATGCAGCTCCTCCAGCCTTTGCCTCCTGAAACGAATTCGGTTTATTTCTTAACGAAGAAACCTTAGAATCTGATCCCCATTGACATTCGGGTCATTAGAGAGGGCGGACTAGATCCAAGTGGAGAAGTTACGCTGAGCACATCTCAGGTGGACTTTCCCCTTTACACAAATCGGAAGTGTACGTTTCACAAGTGATACACATATCGAAAAATTAGGAGCAAGGTTTGATAATATTTTTCAAAGAATTATTAAGTGACTGTCTCAAAACTTCGTCTCCCATAACAAAAACACAGACAAATAGAATAATACCAACAATTAATCTATTGCATGAACAAGAGTACGTAAATAGAGTCTAATGCTGCAGATATTCGAGTTTACATATTGAAGTAAATTTTAAAGGGGCAGAAACAGTTATTGAGCTCCTTAAATAACTAAGTTAAAATTTGCTCTCCGCGTAATTATTACTTTTGGTAGCAAATAAAATCATCATTAATGTCTGAAAATTAAGTGGGCTGCCAAGATACTATACGAGGAACTTCTCTGCACATTCGGCGTTGAATGGAATATATTCATCTTCAAGTTGCGGAGTTGTACTAGTCATGATATAAGCGGCCCGATTGTCGTACGTACTATAGACTAAAACCAGGAATAATGATCACAAACTTTCTTTCGACTGCCTCAAGGAAGTATGGCGAGGAGGCACGGCATGCTACGTACACACACTGAGGTGACAAGTCATGGGATAGTGACATGCATGTACACAGACGGCGGTAGTGTCATGTACAAAAGCTATGAAAGGGCAGTGCATAGGAGGAGCTGTCATTAGCACTCATGTCATTCATGTGAATAGGTTTTCGGCGTGATTACGTCCTCACGACGAGAATTAACAAATTTCGAACGCGGAATGGTAGATGGAACTAGATGAACGGAACATTCCGATCCCGAAATCGTTAGGGAATTCAACATTCCGAGATTCACAGTGTCAACATTGTGCCGACAATACCAAATGTCTGGCAGTATCTCTCACCAAGCACAATCTGTCGCCGACGGCCTTCACTTAATCATCGAGAGCAACGGCGTTTGTGTAGAGTTGTCTGCGGTAACATACAAGCAACACTGCGTGAAGTAACCGAAGAAGCCAATGTCTGATGTACGATGAACATATGCGTTAGGACAGTTCGGCGTAATTGGGCGTTAATGGGCTACGGCAGCAGACGACTTACGCGGCTGCCTTTGGTAACAGCACGACATCGCCAGCAGCGCTCTTCTGGGCTCGTGACCATATTGGTGGACACTGGACTATTGGAAAATGATAGTCTGGTCAGACGAGCCCGGTGCCAGCTGGTAAGAGTTGACGGTAGGTTTAGAATGTGGCACAGACCCCACGAATCCTGCGACCCAAGTTGTGGAGGAGATTAGTGTTTAACGTCCCGTCGACAAAGAGATCATTAGAGACGGAGCGCAAGCTCGGGTGAGGGAAGGATGGGGAAGGAAATCGGCCGTGCCCTTTCAAAGGAACCATCCCGCCATTTGCCTGAAGACCCAAGTTGTCAACAAGGCAGTGTGCAAGCTGACAGTGGCTCCGTAATGGTGTGGGTTGTGTTTACATGAAATGAATTGGGTCCTCTGGTCCACCATTCACTGGAAATTGTTATGTTCGGCCACTTGGAGAGTATTTTCAGCCATTTATGGACTGCATATTCCCAAACAATGATAGAATTTTTATGGATAACAATGCGTCATGTCACCGAGCTGCAATTGGACAGTTCGGGCGAATGATTTGGCCACCCAGGTCGCCTGACGTGTATCCCATTAAAAATTTGTAGCAAATAATCAAGTGGTCAGTTAGTGCACAAAATCCTGCTCCAGGACTCTTTCGAAATTATGGACGGCTGTAGAGGGAACATGGCTAAATATTGCTGCAGCCGACTTGTTGAGTCCGGAACATGGCTCAGTGTTTGTGCAGGGTACTTCCAACGACTTTTTGAGCCTGCGCACTTCGAGTGCTGCATTACGCCGATGAAAAGGAGATTCCGACACGATATCACGTGGTATCCCATGAGTTCCGTCCCCTCCGTTTATAGCTGATGAGCTTTACATTAATCATTGAAATTTGTCAACTGTGGTGCTCAACATGACCAAAATTATTTCAAAACAGATGGCTTGTGGCATACTTTGAGGAGACGTAGGCGGTTGTGGGCTTTGGACTGGATAGAGTGGAGGTGAGGGATCCAGGTGAGGTGACGGTCAATGGTGAGGCCAAGGTAGGTGAGGGAGGGGGTGAGGCGGACATGACAGGCGGGGGTGGTAAGGCAGAAATCAAGGAGCCGGAAGGAGTGAGTGGTTCCTACCTACAGTGATTGCCTGGGCCTTGGAAGGATTGATTTTCAGGAGCCACTGGTTACACTATGCGGCAAAAAGGTGTAGATGATTCTGGAGAAGGTGTTGGAACAGATGGAGGGTAGGAGCAAGGGCAAGGAATGCAGTGTCATCGGCATACTGCAGGAGGTGTACTGGTGTGTGTGTGTGTGTGTGTGTGTGTGTGTGTGGAGGGGTGGGGGTTGGCGTATCCGCCGTGTACAGGAGGTAGAGGAGAGGGGAGAGGACAGAGCCCTGGGGCACTAGCATAAGTCATACACAAGGAAATTTGTATTGCACACAAGAGTGCTTTGAGAATGAAACGAATAATATGTGGAGTTCATCTACATACGCACGATGACCTTTCGTGGAGTTTGAGATTCTGTGTTTGTGTCACGTAAGACGTAACACCCCTTTAATTTACTGAACGGTGACACATATCGAAATGTGGTTTTCGGAGAGCGTCGAGGAGCATGTATCTTTTTGTTTGCTAAATGCTTTTAATGTTGGTATCAACAGTGATATTGAAGTAAGTTCGTTTGTTTTCTTTTCTTTTTTAATGGAACCGTATACTTTCTATAACTGCAGTCGATAGCTTTTGAGAAGACAGTTACAGTGCTACAGCGCTTGTCAATCTCCTATAATGAGGGAGCAGGGTAGCCGGACACGGCATTTGCGGTGCAAACACCGCCAAGGAGGCGTGTCAGACCATGTTAGGTAGTTGTATGCAGTAACGTATTCCTAAGCTACGAGAATGAAGCTTTAATTCCGCTTGAATCAATTTACAGCCTATATGCAGGGTCACCTACGAATGCTGTATATGGAAATACGACATATTCTAGAGTCTAGCTTATCACAAAGGGAATTTCACATTTGTATAGTGTGATCTCCCCCCTCCTTTCTTCTTCCATCTGTTGTCCACATTAAACAACGCCCAGTCCAAGTAATTAATACGCAAAGTCTTTTATGAAAATTTGACAGGAGCGAAGATAACAATAAACTTTCAAGTTTACTTAGCTTGTCATGTTGAGATGGCTCCAGTTCTTCTTGTCCAGGGGTCTGATTCTTGAAGCTGAAAATCTAACATCAGGTCCTCACGGTTGGTTTGAGCTAAATAAATTGGAAGATAGTTGTTGAAGAAGTTTTTTACGTAAATATATTTTCACTGATTTTTTCAAATTTTAGTATATCATACAGTATTTTGAATGTTCACTTTAACAAAGCCAAAATTATATTGTTCGCACCTAACACACAAAAATACGTCCGATCACATCAGAGGCAAGCTTACGACTCTTACACTCTGCGGAAATAACAACATTCCAAAGGGTTTATAATATATCTTAACAAGTGAACCCCTACTAGTTTTCGTTACATTATTAATTTACATTATTATTTCATGACTGAACCTAAAAATAAACATAATAAACAATACACGATAGCATAATTGATAATAAAAATTTCAGGTGTTCAAATAATTCATAGTTTCAAATGTTTCTAAAAAAAAAGAGTTTTAACTGTACATTTACAACTAGTACTTATCGGTTATAGCACCGGAACTAAAATATTTTATAAAGTAATTCCTTTTCATAAATTTTAGCTTGAAATATGACATACTGTGTATAAAATTATATGAAAGTTTTCAGTAAAGCAACTGAGATAATATTGACCTGTCGAAAATTCGAAAACAAAAAAATAATAGTGGCATCGTAATGCTAGAGGAGCATGCCCCGTTATAGTATCTCCCCAGATTTACGAGAGCTGAAACAGAG
Organism: Schistocerca gregaria; assembly: GCF_023897955.1. Classification (NCBI taxonomy): domain Eukaryota; kingdom Metazoa; phylum Arthropoda; class Insecta; order Orthoptera; family Acrididae; genus Schistocerca; species Schistocerca gregaria. The sequence goes on from NC_064921.1 coordinate 303,028,730, forward strand.
AAATCGACTGTTCATTTTTCAAAAATAAAGAGGTCATATACCTTGTAAAAAGCAACTAACTGTATTAAATATCTAAAGGTTAGAAGGAAGATTTGGCCTCTCTTTCCCTGCACGTGGCTGTGTGCTTCTTAAAGGTAATATACGTACTGTCGGACAACTGTCTTTACCTACACTGCTCTAAATCATATCATATTTGAAACAATCGTTGAGCCAAACATTTTATTAAAAATACTTTGGTGGTCACGTGTACACAGCAAAACATCGTTTGATACTGAACGTAAGCGTCTAATGGCAGTATTACCAGTGACGTGCAATACACGCTGTCGACTTACGTATTTTACACTGCAGTACAATTACGTGTATGATTCGGTAATCACCCAAATCACATAACATGAATTTTGTCTTCCTGAAAAATAACTTTATCCTTTTTTTAAGCACATGTCCCAACTGTTGACTATATACTGAGAGGCACATTTGCAGTAGCCTTTCGAAAGATTGACGAACAGAAGTAATTACAGTGGATGATATGGTAGAGCATGCACTGGTAATTAGACGAGACGTATCGTCTGTCGTAGTTGGAGCTTCGTCATAGACTGCATCTTTGTGGGCTCCCCAAAGAGGTAAACCAAGAGGAGTCAAATCGGGGAATCTTGCAGGCCGTTTGACCAGAGAATTTCGTCTTATCCAACGTCCAGGAAAGTTCTCATTCAGGATTCGCCCTGCAACACGGGACCACTGAGCTGGAAAATCGTCATGTTGCAGCGACATTCAATGTCGCCTGTTCTAGAAGAGCCGGCAGAATGTTCGTCAGAAATTCTGCGTACGAATGTCCATTTAGAACGCCTTAGATGAAGTAAGGTCACACGAAGTAATTTCCTATGATGCCGCACCATACGTTTACGCTCCACGGCCGTTGATGTTGCACCTGACGAAGCCAATGTGGATTTTCGGCTGTCTAGAGCATGTTATGCAAATTTAGTTGGATGGTTGGTTGATTTTGGCGGGAGGGGACCAAACAGCGAGGTAATCGGTCCCGTCGGATGAGGTAGGGATAGGAAAGAAAGTCGGCCGTTCCCTTTCAGAGGAATCATCCTGGCATTTGCCTGAAGCGATTTAGAGACATCAAGGAAAACCTAAATTAGAATGGTTAGACGAGGATTTGAACCGTCATCCTCCCGAATACTAGTCCAGTGCGATAACCACTGCGCCACCTCGCTCAGTATGCAAATTTATATTAGTGTGGTTAGTTAACGGTGCTTCATCGGTGAAAGAATAAGTTTGGAAAAAGTAGGGTCGTCCCTCAGTTGCTGAAGGGCAAACTGAAAATATTTTGTACGAAGTTCGAAATCATGCTCGTCGAGTGCCTGATGTAGTGACAGATGATAGGGATGGAAATTCTGTAGATGCAGGATTCGAATGACATTCGTCCGGCTAATTCAATATTCGTTGGCAATTTGTCTCGTAACACAGTGCGGATGCATTTGTATCGTAACTAGAACAACTTCTCCGTGTTCTCTGTCAGTTGCAGTCTTCTTTATTGTCCTCTTTTTGACGTTCAAGCCGTCTATTCGCACTAGAGTCTTAATAATTCGTGCAAATGGCTGGCGCGTCAAACACTGGCGATCTGGATAGATAGCCTTAGACCGCTGTACTATTTTTACGGCATTTTTTTTTTACATTCACCACATAAAAGTAGTATATCCAAATTCTTCTCATTGGTGTACATGTCTGCATGCAAGGAATGCTGGAGCAGAAATGAGCGGCGTGCACCGTAGACGAGTAAACAGGCAAATGTGTTGACGTTCTGACACAGCGTAGCGCGAGAGCCCTCCTTGGCGGTATTTTCACGGCCAATGCAGATTCCGGCCACTGTGCTCTCAAATTCTAGGACATTTCTTGAATTTTTTTACTGCAGATTTCAACGTCAACATTGAAAAAAGCTATATCTCTGTAATTATCTACCCAAGAGCTGTCGGATGCAGTTATAAAAAGTATACCGTTCCAGATTGACAGATATGAAAATTACCGTACTATCGGTTTAATTATTCACGGCTGCAAAATACTAACATGAATTCTTTACAGACGAATGGAAAAACTGGTAAAAGCCGACCTCGGGGAGGATCAGTTTGGATTGCGTAGAAATGTTGGAACACGTGAGGGAGTTCTTATCCTAGAAGATAGATTAAGGAGAGGCAAACCTACTTTTCTAGCATTTGCAGATTTAGAGAAAGCTTTTGACAATGTTGACTGAAATACTCTCTTTCAAATGCTGAAGGTGGCAGGGGTAAAATACGGGGAGTGAACGGCTATTTACGATTTGTACAGAAGCCAGATGGCAGTTATAAGAGTTGAGGGGCATGAAAGGGAAGCAGTGGTGAGAAGGGAGTGAGACAGGGTTGTAACCTATCCCCGATATTATTCAATCTGTGTATTGAACAAGCAGTAAAGGAAACAAAAGAAAAACTCGGAGTAGGTATTAAAATCCATGGAGAAGAAATAAAAATTTTGAGGTTCGCCGAAGACATTGTAATTCTGTCAGAGACAGCAAAGGACCTGGAAGAGCAGTTGAACGGAATGGACAGTGTCTTGAAAGGAGGAAATAAGATGGACATCAACAAAAGCAAAACGAGGATAATGGAATGCAGTCGAATTAAGTCGGGTGATGCTGAGGAAATTAGATTAGGAAATGAGACGCTTAAAGCAGTAAATGAGTTTTGCTATTTGGGGAGCAAAATAAATGATGGTGGTCGAAGTAAAGAGGATATAAAAGGTAGACTGGCAATGGCAAGGAAAGAGTTTTTGAAGAAGAGACATTTGTTAACACCGAGTACAGATTTAAGTGTCATTAAGTCGTTCCTGGAAGTATTTGTATGGAGTATGGAGTATGGAAGTGAAACGTGGACGATAAATAGTTTAGACATGAAGAGAATGGAAGCTTTCGGAATGTGGTGCTACAGAAGAATGATGAAAATTAGATGGGTAGATCACATAAATAATGATGAGGTAATGAATAGAATTGGGGAGAAGAGAAGTTTGTGGCACAATTTGACTAGGAGAAGGAATCGGTTGGTAGGACATGTCCTGAGGCATCAAGGGGTCACCAATTTAGTAATTGAGGGCAGCATGGAGGGTAAAAATCGTAGAGGGAGACCAAGAGATGAATGCACTAACCAGATTCAGAAGGATGCAGGTTGCAGTAGGTACTGGGAAATAAAGAAGTTCGCACAGGATAAAGTAGCATGGAGAGCTACATCAAACCAGTCTCTGAACTGAAGAGCACAACAACAAAAACCGTTCCATTGAAAAAAAAAAAAACGTTCCATTGAAAAAAAAACAGTTGCTCCCATATCTCTGTTGATACCAGCGATAAAACAGGAACCCCCCCCCCCAAAAAAAAAAAAAAAACCGTGCCCCTCTACGGTCTAACTTTTGCCGAGAACAGTATCTCGATACGTGTAACCATCCACGAAATAGGGATTTTACGTCTTAGGTGACTCAACATATTTGTAAGGTGAATAACCCAAAACTTAGACTGTAATTACTGCGGAAATGCAAAATGCTATTGATGTGCGATTTCCACAGAATGTATTGGTAGTCAAGGGCTCGTCTTGTTAGCCAATTAACAGGGTGTAATAATACTTAGAATGTGTATTTTTGTGCAAACATACATTCTTTAAATGGATCAATGCCTACCAATATTGACAAACAACAAGTAGGCTAAAATAGAATGCCAGCGTTGTTAGTGCAGGATTCTAGTGCGACTCGTTTATGAGATATCGTACTTTGAAAAGTTTCCACACCGAAACTTGTACAGTACCTGTGTAAGCACACAATAGAGAACAACAGAAGTTCATACACGAGTTACATAGATTCTAACCAGTAACTAGACAACTGATCATCACAGGTTGTGTTCAAACTGACCACCGGCAACACAGCCCCCAGAATGATATGGAACGGCTGCTGCGCATGTGCTAGCATTTCAGCGGAAACGTCCGAGCAGGCTGCTGCAGTAATACGTCGTTGCATACCATCAGCTGTAGTCGGTGTGTCCTTGTAGTCAGCGTCTTTCGGCTTTCCCCACAGGCGACAAATTCGAGGAACGGGCCGGTGGCAGTATAGGTCGCCTCCGTCCAATCCAACGATTTGGAAACAATTCGTGAACACATGCTGTACCACTTCGTGCACTTTGGGGCTGGACGGTCATCATGTTGACGCCACAAGTTCCTCCTAGTCCAGATAGGGACGTCTACTTGCAATCGTGGAAGATCTCCTCTTAGCAGGCTGCGATACTTGTGCGCGTTCAGTGTTCCGTCTACGACAAACGGACTTATTAGCTGGTGGTTCACTATCCCACGCCACACGTTTGCACTTCACGGACGCATATGTTCCACCTGAAGAAACCGACGGGGATTGTCAACAGACCAATAGAGCATGTTTCGGCGGGTTCACCTGGCTGTGACTGGTAAATGTGGCTTCATCACTAAACAAGACACTTGATACATCTGGAGTATCCCGTTCTAATCTACATCTACATCTACATGGACACTCTGCAAATCACATTCAAGTGCATGTCAGTGGGTTCATCGAACCACCTTCATAATTCTCTATTATTCCAATCTCGTATAGCGAGCGGAAACAATGAACACCTGAATCTTTCCGTACGAGCTCTGATTTCCCTTATTGATTTCCCTTATTTTATCGTGGTGATTGTTCCTCCCTAAGCAGGTCGGTGTCAACAAAATATTTTCGTATTCGGAGGAGAAAGTTGGTGATTGGAATTTCGTGAGAAGATTCCGTCGCAACGAAAAATGCCATTCTTTTAATGATTTCCAGCCCAAATACTGTATCATTTCTTTGACACTCTCTCCCATATTTCGCGATAATACAAAATGTGCTGCCTTTCTTTGAAATTTTTCGATCTACTCCGTCAGTCCTATCTGGTAAGGATCCCACACCGCGCAGCAGAGGACGGACAAGTGTTGTGTAGGCAGTCTCCTTAGTAGCTCTGTTACATTTTCCAAGTGTCCTGCCAATAAAACGCAATTTTTAGTTAGCCTTCCCTACAACATTTTCTATGTGTTCCTTCCAGTTTAAGTTGTTCGCAATTGTAATACCTAGGTATCTAGTTGAATTTACAGCTTTTAGATTAGACTGATTTATCGTGTAACCGAAGTTCAACGAGTTCCTTTTAGCCCTCATGTGGATGACCTCACACTTTTCGTGATTTAGGGTCAACTACCACTTTTCGCACCATTGAGATATCTTTTCTAAATCGTTTTGCAGTTTGTTTTCATCTTCTGATGACTTTATTAGTCGATAAACAATCGAAGACAGCTGCTCAGATTGTCTCCAAATTCGTTTATATTGATAAGGAACAGCAAAGGGCCTATAACACTACCTTGGGGAACGCCATGTACAGAAGTTATCAGGAGTCTTGTAATCGTTTCCAGGCTTCTCTTGATGGAGAGAGATGTGATAGGGTTGGAAGCTACGTCGATGAACAATGTGTAGGGCACTTGCCTGACTCATGCACTTCCTCATGCGACTGCAAGGGAGCAAGCGTGTGGATCCACTGGAACAGGAGCAAGAATACTAATTTCCATTTCTTCTGTCGTCACTGGCTTCCTTCTGTTACGTGAGCATGTCGGTTTCTTGTGCGTTGGTAAATCCGATCCCTAGCAAGTCGCAATACACTACAGGAATACATATGCACACTGAAACAGACATAACAACATTATACGTAGTAACTACTCAGGCTGAATGGCATAAACAAGTGTCTGTGTGGAAACTTGTCACAATACGATATTTTTTAAACGACTCACACTAGACTCCTGCAACAACACCACTAACATTGTAATTTACCCTGCTTTTAGTCTGTTAATGCCAGTAGGCATTGTTCCATTTAAAAAATGCATATTTGCACAAAAAATGCACAGTCTACGTATTATTACAATCTGGTTATTGGCTAACGATACGAGACTATCAATCCTATCTATGAAAACCGTACATCAATACCATTTCCCATTTCCGCAATATTTACCGTGCAAGTTTTTGATTCAGCCTCTATAAACACCGACAAATTGGACTCTAAAATGCATACCTTATGTGTTATGAGCACTTGTTCATCTTCGATACTATGAAACAGATGTCTTCTACTACAAGTCTTTGCTTTCAATGTTTTGGGAAGAGGAAGTATTGATCAAAACAAAAAAGTCTAGTAAACACAACGTCTAAAATGCATACTTTAAGAAATATGAAGACTTCTTCATCTTAGCCAATGAGAAACATATTTCTTCTACTGAACAAGTGCTCATAGTTCTTAAGATGTGCATTTTAGAGACAATGTATACTAGATTTTTTTCTTGTTTTGGTTCACACTGCTTCCTCCCAAAATATGAAAATCAAAGAGCTTGCAGAAGAAGGGATGTGGTTCATAGTATCGAAGATGAACAAGCGTTCATATCTTTTAAGCTATACGCTCTAGAGCCCATATTTACAAGACATTTTTTTCTTGCTTTGGTGCAAGGAACCTATGCATAAAGTTTAGCGGTGTTTTTAGGATGCCCTGTACAGAGTGGAATGAAAAGGTTATGACCTTCTTAAACAGACATACAGGGTGGTCAGAACAATGTAAAAAGCTTGTAAGGATATTCGAGGGTAGGCTGTGCTGAGAAATAATTGTAAAGAAAAAAATTCGGTATGTTGTGCCGTTTCCGAGTTAAATAGCACTGAAAGTAGCCAATCAGGCAGTTGTGCGCACAGAATCAAACGACCGGCCAGAGACGGTGTCGCCAAACATGCTGTTCGATTGGTTTCCTAAAACCGAACAAGAGAGCAATGCAAAACTGGGACATGGGCCGGTAGTAGGGATGGAACAAGAGAGCGATAAAAAATTTGTATGTGGGACTGTAGTAAGGATGGAATCCGAGCCAAAGGCTGAGCCGTCGTACGCGCTGTCATCTACGCTATGTGAACGAAGAGGAACTGACACTCACTGCATCCGGCGGGCCGCTTGAACTTGCGCGCACAACGTCCTGATTGACTGAATTCATTACTAGTTAACTCGGAAAAGGTGCAACATAGAAATTTTTTTTCTTAACGTTTATCAGCACAACCTACACAGCAACACACTTACAAGTTTTTGAAGCTGTTTATCACCACCTTGTATTCTATAACGAAAGTCTTCATAAATGCATAAATGAACAATCGTAGTTTGCGAATAATAGGAAATTCGACAGCTTCAACATTAGAAGAACATTAGCTATTAATTGCCCGGAAGACAGTTCATTCTGGAGCCTGAGTTCCATGAAATGTCTGATAAGTAACAAACCAAATTTTAAATTTAGTGTGATATAATTTCTTCTGGACACCTTTTTTAGTCAGTACACGAATATTTAACTAATCATTGCTTGAGTGTGTAGTACTAAAGGTAAAATTTACTTTGATAGTACATCTTGTTTCTTCTTCTTCTTTCGAATGGGCCAGCTATGGATCACAATATTCAATTTTTCAGCCTGGAGAGGGACTTGATGTTTCCTCAGTAATCCCGCATTCTCTGGCTACGTTTCTCCTTTCTTTCCTTTGTCCAAAGGGCACAGATCTTTTTACGAGGTGATCAGTCCTGAAACCTCTTTTCTTTTAGTATCCTTCTGAGAAGTGCTCGGTTTCTAATGTCACTTTCACTTATGTTCAGTTCCCGGATGACCTTCTTGACTTCTTGTTTATACACTACTGCCCATTAAAATTGCTACACCAAGAAGAAATGCAGATGAAAACGAATATTTATTGGACAAATATATTATACTGATTACATTTTCACTCAGTTTGAGTGCATAGGTCCTGAGAAATCAGTACCCAGAACAACCACCTCTCCCGTAATAACGGCCTTGATACGCCTGGGCATTGAGTCAAACAAAGCTTGGATGGCGTGTATAGGTAAAGCTATCCATGCAGCTTCAACACGATACCACAGTTTATCAAGAGTAATGACTGGTGTATTGTGACGAACCAGTTGCTCAGTCACCACTGATCAGACGTTTTCACTTGGTGAGAGATGTGGAGAACGTGCTGGGCAGGGCAGCAGTCGAACATTTTCTGTAATCATAAAGGCCCGTACAGGACCTTCAAAATGCGGTCGTGCATTATCCTGCTGAAATGTAGGATTCGCAGGGATCAAATTTGGGTAGAGCCATGGTTAGTAACACATCTGAAATGTAACGTCCACTGTTCAAAGTGCCGTCAATACGAACAAGAGGTTGTGGCGATACCTGTAAGACACCGCTAGCCCACGCCTCTCGCGGTGTGCGTTTAACCCCATTTAAATGACGCGCCAAGCGTGCGCCCAGCGGCTGTACGATTAATTAAATAATCGGCTGAAATCTCTGGTCCAGAGGGACGTGAAGAGGCTGTGGTCCAGAGAAAGAGTAGAGTCAGTCGAGTCTTGTTCAGTCTTAAGAGTCAGTCGAGCTAGAAAGTGTCTTGTGAAACGAACATTCTGTGGATATTATTAGTGTGAGGATTTCTTTTATATGTGTCGTGTTGTCTTCTTCGATGAGTAAAAAAAAAAAAATATAGGTAAAATAAATTTTTGTGATGTCCATCAATAAGTTCATTCCAGTAAAAATAGAACCAATTCCCTTCACCTTTATTCACCCTTTTTTCTTTCTTTCCTCCCAACAAAAACAAAAACAAAAAATTACCACCCTCCCCTTTTTTTTTTTTTAAATTCCGGACATCACAAGGTGACCGAGACGTGTAACCAATGACACCCCATACCATCACGCCGGGTGATACGCCAGTATGCCGATGACGAATACACGCTTCCAATGTGCGTTCACCGTGATGTCGCCAAACACGGATGCGACCATCACGATGCTGTAAACAGAACCTGGATTCATCCAAAAAAATGACGTTTTGCCATTCGTGCACCCAGGTTCGTCGTTGAGTACATCATCGCAGGCGCTCCTGTCTGTGGTGCAGCGTCAAGGGTAACCGCAGCCATGGTCTCCGAGCTGATAGTAGATGCTGCTGCAGTCGTCGTCGAACTGTTCGTGGAGATGGTTGTTGTCTTACAAACGTCCCCATCTGTTGACTCAGGGATCGAGACGTGGCTGCACGATCCGTTACAGCCATGCGGATAAGATGCCTGTCATATCGACTGCTTGTGATACGAGGACGTTGGGATCCAGCACGGCGTTGCGTATTACCCTTTTGAACCCATATTCTACTAATAGTCATTGGATCTCGACCAATGCGAGCAGCAATGTCGAGATACGATAAACTGCAATCGCGATAGGCTGCAATCCGACCTTTATCAAAGTCGGAAACGTAATGGTACGCATTTCTCCTCCTTACACGAGGCCTCACAACTAAGTTTCACCAGGCAACGCCGGTCAACTGCTGTTTGTGTATGAGAAATCAGTTGGAAACTTACCTCATGTCAGCACATTGTTGGAGTTTCCACAGGCGCCAACCTTTGGTGGATGCTCTGAAAAGCTAATCATTTGTATCTCACAGCATCTTCTTGCTGTCGGTTAAATTTCGCGTTCATAGCACGGCATCAACAATTTTAATGGCCATTAGTGTATGTTGAAGGATAATAAAATTTTAAAAATGAGCAAAACTTGTTTTAATTTGTTATTACTCTAATTTTGAATCATAACTAATAATAGAGAAACTAATTACACGTAAAATTTTTAAACATAACTAGCATCGTCAATACATCGGGAAAAACGATGTGTTATTCATCGGGGTGGGGTGCTTCTGAACACATAAATCTCTTTTAGTAGTATGCATTTCGCATTCTCAGAATAAAGCAGCAGTAGATTTAAGTTTCTACTTTGGTTTATGAGGAAACGAAAGTGTTATAAAATTTTTTGATTTGTCGGCTCTCCAGACTAAGTACGTAGGTTGGAGATTTTAGTGTATTGCAGGGTGACTGGATCATTCATTTGTAGTACAGAGACATAAGTCTCTATTTTAAGTAACTATTTTGAGACCTGATATATAGAGGTTATTTCAGGATGAAAAGTAAATCTTTTACGGCGTGGTAGCATAGACGAATTGCAGAAAAAATGCCATATAACATGTGATAAATTTTCATTCAGTACAGACATACAGCTGTTAGCATGTAACGCAAAAGCACTTAAAGCAAATGAAAATAAAGACGTTCACAGTTGATTTTCAAAAATTTCACCGCTAACTTCAAAGTACTTTTGACTTCTCTTGATAACACCATGTGTAGCTCTTCTGAGGTCATCTTTGCGTTCTTTGATGAAGGTAGCACTACGCATTATCCGAACGATAAATCCGTTTTTGCGGTTACTTTTTCTTTGTAGACTTCGCCTTTCGAGCACACCCTCAGGCAAAAATCGAAAGGGGTAAGGTCCGGGGACTTTGGTGGCCAAGAAACGTGCCCATATCTACCGATCCATCCTCCGGGAAATGTTAGGTTTAGATGATGTGTCACCTGACGACTACACTGTGCAAGACCCGGTCATGATGGATGAACATATGCATTCTTGTAGTCAAAGGAATTTCTTCCAATAATGCTGGAAGCTCATTTTAAAGAAAGTGTAGATGAAGGGGTCCTGAAACACGATGCGGTAACACAACAGACCCAGTCAAGTGATTGTCTATCAAACCACACTACAAATTTACAGAGAAGCATTCTTGAAATTGTGTCTCCGGAATGGGATATGGGTTTTCTTCAGACCACTGATGTTAATTACGAGTGTTACTGATGCCGTCACGAGTGAAAGTGGCTTCATTGGTGAAGAGTAAAAATGGGTTTACCTGGCGGTCTTCAAGTATCCAGTTACGAAATTCCAATTGTTTATCTTCATCTCCTGAAAGAAGGTGATGAATGAGCTGTAAATGATACGGGTGGAGCCCGTGCACACATAATGTTCGCCATGCTCTTGTATGTGGAACACCGATATGTGCAGAAATTCTACGTGTGCTTGTTGAAAGACTACGTTTTACCGACTGAATAATGTCTTCTACTTCATCCACACACTGCTCATTTACACGTTCAGATGCAATATGACTGCAGGGCACTTTACCAGTATCAGGCAGTGCATTGAACACACGAGTAAACACTCTCGAATCTGGTAGTCTGCGGTTAGGAAATCGTACGCCTTATTCTCTAGAAGCAGCAGCGTTCCCATTACAAAACCCATACGCAAATACCATATTGGCATATTCAGGTATATGTAAATACGTGCGGCATATTTACACGCTACAGTGCAGTAGACTTGTCAACAAATCACAATGAAAACTTCAATGTACACTAAAGAACATCTTCAGAACGTGAACATCAGCACACTGTTTCTGACATTTGATAAATACGCCCATAACAATCCACAGCAACCGGTGTACCAACACACGAAACGAAAATGCATTTAACTCAGTTGAATCTCTGTACTCAATAAAAATTATTCTGATTCGTCTATGCTACCACCTCCTAAAATTTTTACCATTCCTCCTGAAATACCCTGTATATACAGAAGAACCAAAGAAACTATTACACCTGCCTAATATCGTGTAGGGCCCCCGCAAGTACACAGAAGTGCCGCAACACGACGTGGCATGAACTCGACAAATGTCTGAAGTAGTGCTGGAGGGAATGGACGCCATGAATCCTGCAGGACAGTCCATAAATCCTTAAGAATACGAGATGCTGGAGATCTCTTCTGAACAGCAAGTTGCTAGGCATCCCAGATATTGCTCAGTAATGTTCATATCTGAGAAGTTTGGTGGTGAGCGCAGAAGACCGTTCCTGGAGCCACTCTGTAGCAATTCTGGACTTCTGGGCTGTCGCATTTTTCTGCTGGTATTGCCCAAGTTCGTCTAAATGCACAATGGACATGAATGGATACAAGTGATCAGGCAGGATGCTTAAGTACGTGTCACCTGTCAGAGTGGTATCTAAACGTATCAGGGATCAGGGGTCCAATATCAGTCCAACTGCACACGTCCTACACCATTACAGCTTGGAGAGTCCCCTGCTGACATGCAGGGTCCATGAGTTCGATTTTACACAGAGTACGCGAAGGAACTTGCCCCCCCTTCTTGCAGCGTTGTACCATAGGTCTCTGGAAGAGCGCAGCGTTCCAAAAGATTGGAAAGGGCACAGGTCATCCCCGTTTTCAAGAAGGGACGTCGATCAGATGTGCAGAACTATAGACCAATATCTCTAACGTCGACCAGTTGTAGAAATTTGGAACACGTATTACGTTCGAGTATAATGACTTTTCTGGAGACTAGAACTCTACTCTGTAGGAATCAGCATGGGTTTCGAAAAAGACGATCGTGTGAAAACCAGCTCGCGCTATTCGTACACGCGACTCAGAGGGCCATAGACACGGGTTCCCAGATAGATGCCGTGTTTCTTAACTTCTGCAAGGCGTTTGATACAGTTCCCCACAATCGTTTAATGAACGAAGTAAGAGCATATGGACTATCAGACTAATTGTGCAATTGGATTGAAGAGTTCCTAGATAACAGAACGCAGCATGTCATTCTCAATCGAGAGAAGTCTTCCGAAGTAAGAGTGATTTCAGGTGTGCCGCAGGGGAATGTCGTAGGACCGTTGGTATTCACAATATATATAAATGACATCGTGGATAACATTGGAAGTTCACTGAGGCTTTTAGCAGATGAAGCTGTAGTAAATTGAGAGGTTGTAACAATGGAAATTTGTACTGAAATGCAGGAGGATCTGCAACGAATTGACGCATGTTACAGAGAATGGCAATTGAATCTCGGTGTAAACAAGTGTAATGTGCTGCGAACACATAGAAAGAAAGATCCCTTATCATTTAGCTACAATATAGCAGGTCAGCAACTGGAAGCAGTTAATTCCATAAATTATCTGAGAGTAAGCATTAGGAGTGATTTAAAATGGAATGACCATATAAAATTAATCGTCGGTAAAGCAGATGCCACACTGAGATTCATAGGAAGAATCCTAAGGAAATGCAATCCGAAAACAAAGGAAGTAGGTTACAGCATATTTGTTCGCCCACTGCTTGAATACTGCTCAGCAGTGTGGGATCCGTACCAGATTGGATTAATAGAAGAGATAGAGAAGATCCAACGGAGAGCAGCGCGCTTCGTTACAGAATAATTTAGTACTCGCGAAAACGTTACGGAGATGAAAGATAAACTCCAGTGGAAGACTCTGCAAGAGAGACGCTCGTTAGCTCGGTACGGGCTTTTGTTGAAGTTTCGAGGACATACCTTCACCGAGGAGTCAAGCAGTATTTTGCTACCTCCTACGCATATCTCGCGAAGAGACCATGAGGATAAAATCTGAGAGATTAGACCCTACACAGAGACGTACCGACAATCCTTCTTTCCACGAACAATACGAAACTGGAATAGAAGGGAGAACCGATGGAGATACTCAAAGTACGCTCCGCCACACGCCGTCAGGTGGCTTGCGGAGTATGGATGTAGATGTAGATGTAGATGAGGTTGTCCCCATACCCGTTCACGTCCATCCGCTCATACAATTTGAAACGAGACGCGTCCGACCAGGCAACACGTTTCCAGACATCAACAGTCCAATATCGGTGTTGATGTAAAGCTTTGTGACGTGCAGTTAGCAAAGGTACACAAGTGGGCCTTCGGTCGCAAAAGGCCATATCGATGATGTTTCGTTGAATGGTTCGCACGCTGACACTTGTTGATAGCCCAGCACAGAAATCTGCAGCAATTTGCGGAAGGGCTGCACTTCTGTCACGGTAAAGGATACTCTTCTGTCTGATTCTTGCAGGATCTTGTTGTCTTATGTAGGCACTGCCGACCGCAGCGCTGTATTATATCTGTTCATACATCTCTGTATTTGAATACACATGCCTATACCAGTTTCTTTGGCGCTTCAGTGTTTATGTGGCTCACAAAAAAGTGAAGTGTCCAGAAGAGACGGTCGGATGTCACTGTAACTTCGTACAACTGCATCCCATTGGTAGGTGAGTAAATGTTTAGAATTTCAATTCTTTGTGATAGATAGAACGGCCACCAGAGTGGATTGGCGTTCTTGTAGTTTAGCATTGTTACAAGTTGTAGAGGGGAGTGACGGACACAGAGATGGCGCATAGTCGTGTTAGACAGCGCTGTAGCCACCCGACAGAGTTACACTATTGACCATTAAAATTGCTACACCACGAAGATGACGTGCTACAGGCAAGAAATTTAAACGACAGGAAGAAGATGCTGTGATATGCAAATGATTAGCTTTTCAGACCATTCACACGAGGTTGGCGCCGGTGGTGACTCCTACAATGTGCTGGCACGAGGAAAGTTTCCAACCGATTTCAAATACACAAAAAGCAGTTGATCGGCGCTGCCTGGTGAAACGTTGTTGTGATGCCTCGTGTAAGGAGGCAAAATGTGTACCACCACATTTCTGACTTTGATAAAAGTCGGATTGTAGCATATCGCGATTGCGGTTTATCGTATCGCGACATTGCTGCTCGCGTTGGTCGAGATCCAATGACTGTTAGCAGAATATCGAATCGGTGGGTTCAGGAAGGTAATACGGAACGCTGTGCTGGATCCCAACGGCCTCGTATCACTAGCAGTCAAGATGACAGGCATCTTATCCGCATGGCTGTAACGGATCGTGCAGCCACGTCTCGATCCCTGAGACATTTGCAAGACAACAACCATTTGCACGAACAGTTCGACGACGTTTGTAGCAGCATGGACTATCAGCTCGGAGACCATGGCTGCGGTTACCCTAGACGCTGCATCACAGGCAGGTGCACCTGCGATGGTGTGCTCAAGGACAAACCTGGGTGCACGAATGGCAAAACGTCATTTTTTCGGATGAATCCAGGTTCTGTTTACAGCATCATGATGGTCGCATCCGTGTTTGGCGACATCGCGGTGAACGCACATTGGAAGCGTGTATTCGTCACTTGTATGAACGTCAAGAGCTCAGATGGAAACCTAGTTCTAAGCAAAGAAGGGAAATCAGAAAGGTGGAAGGAGTATATAGAGGGTCTATACAAGGGCGATGTACTTAAGGACAATATTATGGAAATGGAAGAGGATGTAGATAAAGATGAAATGGGAGATAAGATACTGCGTGAAGAGTTTGACAGAGTACTGAAAGACCTGAGTCGAAACAAGGAGTAGACAAGATTCCATTAGAATTAGTGACGGCCTTGGGAGAGCCAGTCCTGACAAAACTCTACCATCTGGCGAGCAAGATGTATGAAACAGGCTAAATACTCTCAGACTTCAAGAAGAATATAATAATTTCAATCCCAAAGAAAGCAGGTGTTGACAGATGTGAAAATTACCGAACAATCTGTTTAATAAGCCACAGCTGCAAAATACTAACACGAATTCTTTACAGACGAATGCAAAAACTACTAGAAGCTCGGGGAAGATCAGTATGGATTCCGTAGAAATACTGGAACGCGTGATGCAATACTGACCTTACGACTTATCTTAGAAGAAAGAATAAGGAAAGGCAAACCTACGTTTATAGCATTTGTAGACTTAGAGAAAGCTTTTGACGATGTTGACTGGAATACTCTCTTTCAAATTCTAAAGGTGGCAGGGGTAAAATACAGGGAGCGAAAGGCTATTTACAATTTGTACAGAAACCAGATGGCAGTTATAAGAGTCGAGGGACATGAAAGGGAAGCAGTGGTTGGGAATGGAGTGAGACAGGGTTGTAGCCTCTCCCCGATGTTATTCAATCTGTATATTGAACAAGCAGTAAAGGAAACAAAAGAAAAATTCGGAGTAGGTATTAAAATCCACGGAGAAGAAATAAAAATTTTGAGGTTCGCCGGTGACATTGTAATTCTGTCAGACACAGCAAAGGACTTGGAAGAGCAGTTGAACGGAATGGACAGTGTCTTGAAAGGAGGATATAAGATGAACATCAACAAAAGCAAAACGGGGAAAATGGAATGTAGTCGGATTAAGTCGGGTAACGCTGAGGGAATTAGAGTAGGAAATGAGACACTTAAAGTCGTAAAGGAGTTTTGCTATTTGGGGAGCAAAATAACTGATGATGGTCGAAGTAGAGAGGATATAAAATGTAGACTGGCAATGGCAAGGAAAGCGTTTCTGAAGAAGAGAAATTTGTTAACATCGAGTATAGATTTAAGTGTCAGGAAGTCATTTCTGAAAGTATTTGTATGGAGTGTAGCCATGTATGGAAGTGAAACATGGGCGATAAATAGTCTGGGCAAGAAGAGAATAGAAGCTTTCGAAATGTGGTGCTACAGAAGAACGGTGAAGATTAGGTTTCAAGGGATCAATTTAGTATTGGAGGACAGTATGGAGGGTAAAAATCGTAGAGGGAGACCAAGAGATGAATACACTAAGCAGAAGGATGTAGGTTGCAGTAGGTACTGGGAGATGAAGAAACTTACACAGGATAGAGTAGCATTGAGAGCTGCATCATACCAGTCTCAGGATTGAAGAGCACAACAACAACAACATATTCGTCATCTCCGTACTGGCGTATCACCCGGTGTGATGATATGGCGTGCAATCGGTTAGACGTCTCGGTCAGCTCTTGTTCGCATTGACGGTACTTTGAACAGTGAACGTTACATTTCAGATATGTTACGACCCGTGGCTCTACCCTTCGTTCGATCCTTGCGAATCTCTACGTTTCAGCACAATAATGGTCGACCGCATGTTGCAGGTCCTGTACGGGCCTTTCTGGATATAGAAAATGTTCGACTGCTACCCTGGCCAGCACATTCTTCAGATCTCTCTCCAATTGAATACGTCTGCTCAATGGTGGCCGAGGGACTGGCTCCTCACAATACGCCAGTGACTACTCTTGATTAACTGTGGTATCGTGTTGAAGCTGCACGGGCAGCTGTACCTGTGCACGCCATCCAAGCTTTTGACTCAATGCCCAGGCGTATCAAGGCCGTTATAACGGCCAGAAGTGGTTGTTCTGGGTACTGATTTCTCAGGATCTATGCACTCAAATTGCATGAAAATGTAATCACATGTCAGTTCTAGTATAATATATTTTTCCAATGAGTACTCGTTATCATCTGCATTTCTTCTTAGTGTAGCAATTTTAACGGCCAGTAGTGTAGAAAAGGGCCACACTGTGGTTCTCCATTTGGCTGGATTTTCGAAACGTGCAGTATCCAATGTTGTGTGGGATTAGAATGTGACAGTGGCGCGACGCTGTGCTGCATGGGAAGGTGGGGGCGTGCATAGTCGTCGTGAAGCTTCCAGCCGACCACGTCTGACTACAGCAAGGAAGGATCGCCGTACTGTGCACCAAGCACCACGTAACACCTTCTGCACCCGCCATCCGAGAACAAGTAATGGACACCCTACAACTTTCTGTGTCGTTCCCCCAACACTGGCCAGAGAGTAGCAACAGGTAGACTGGGAAATTACCGTTCCTTGGACTGTTGCTAACACAGCGATACAAGCGGCTGCGTTTGGAATGGTCAGTGGTGAATCGCGGTTCTGCACTCCCCCGAATAACCATCGTCGGCGAGTATAGCGATGATCTAGAGAGAGGTATCATTCTTCCCATGTTTTGGAGAGGCACAGCAGTGTTACTCCTACCATGGTGTGGGTAGCCATCGGGCACGATGTCGGGTAACGATTGTTATCGATTGAGGAAACTTTGACGGTACAATGTTATGTCACGAACATCCTGCGCCTTACCTCCAATGGTTACCCTGGCGCCATTTTTTGACTAGATGATGTTCATCGACACACCGAATGCATATCTGTGAACTGTCTGCATGGTGTTGAGGTACTCTCATCCCCAGCAAAGTTTCCATATCTGTCCCCAAGAG
Source organism: Schistocerca gregaria (assembly GCF_023897955.1). NCBI lineage: Eukaryota > Metazoa > Arthropoda > Insecta > Orthoptera > Acrididae > Schistocerca > Schistocerca gregaria. Next base: position 303,046,543 of record NC_064921.1, read on the forward strand.
AATAAGTGTAGGACCAGCTCGGTTGTGAACCTCATCTCATTGCCAGTATCGAGGATATGAAGCACTATTACAATGGCTGAGGGTCAGCTTGCCCCAGGAGAGGATACATCGAATTTGCTGACACGCTTCTGCAACCGCATCAGTGCCTGCATCTTGGTCAGAGGTGGTGCAACGCCATACTGACAAGTGGCCTCATATTGGCGAAGTGCTTTGTAAATCTGACTCGGTTTTGTAATCACATACATTCTAACACTCTAACCCATGAAGTTTCATTTAGTTTTCTCCTCCCCATTCTGACAGCTTCAATTTTTCATCGTGAAGGTGAATACAAGATTTTGTCGAAAAATACTTCTTTTGTTATTTTATCCATCTTGGATATTGTGAACTCCGCGACCGTTAATGATAGTTCCGTAAAGACGCAACCAGCCACAAACACTTTTTAAAATGTTTTATTTGAATGCCATCTGAAGATGGGCGAGGTAGCCCGAAAGCTGATATGGAAATTAAATCAAACATTTCATAAAGTATTTGTGGGAGCTTGCGTCATTCATCAACAAATACTTTTTTGTGCTAGTGAACGTTTTAATCATTTCAGTAATATTTGTCTCATGGGACTGTAGTGTGGACACAAAAACTGTCTATTCTGTTGGCTCGAAAAGTCCTATCAACATAATCATTTTCATAACTATACGATTACCAACTGGCGAGAATTGTAATCCTCCTGTTGTCTATGGTCAAATTTTACTTTTGCTGTTGAATACATTTTTTATTTGTAGATATAGTGCGCTTTTTGGAAATTTCACAACCATACATTGCCTGCAGCACATCATGGGGTTATCATCCTAGCTCGACTCAGGTACAGGTCGAAATTACCACCAACAGGTAGCTTCTAAGTGCGACGATGCATTTTCTGCATTCGAGCTTTTACGCTAACCCGTTCCGGGCGTGACAAAGAGTTCAGCAAGCAAGCAATAGCGATCTCGCCCATGCAGGCGGGGTTATTACACTGCAGCTGTAAAATGACAACGCATTAATAACACTTTCTCAACATAGAACCGTAAAATGTCACTTGCCTAATCGATAATAGTAGGGGCTGATTGTAATTTATATTTGGAATGGTTATCTGCAAAAAACAATTACCTTTCCGTCAATGGATGCGCCCCAGTTCTACCTCGCTTCTCCTATTACCTGAAGTTATCACCAGCACATAGTTCCTAGTTCCACGTTTATTAAGTTTTTTCACGTTCCATTAATTACGATTGCGACCTTTCGCTGTGATGTGTAATCCTAACACATTTTCCCTATGACAAAATATGACAAGATGCTAACGTAGGAGGGCTATTCGGAAACTAAAGTCTGATCGGTCTCGAAACGAAAACCACTGCGGACATCAAAAATACACACATCAAAACAAGTTTTGCATCACCCCGGTTCCCAGAACTCCTGAAGACAGACGTTGACTATGGATATTGTATCACAGACATAGTCCCTTTGACTGTTCAGGGATGTCACTAAACCCGCCCAAAGATGTAAATAACCACGCATAAGCAGCGCCTATAAGACGGAGGGAGACCGACAGCCGATCAGTCCCAGTCATTCCACCAAGAAAGAGGTACACGACTCGTGTTGTCTGCAGTTCATCCATGCCTAGACGGTCAATACCGCGGTTCGATAGCATCCGCATTGTTACTTTGTGCCAGGAAGGGCTCTCAACAAGGGAAGTGTCCAGGCGCCTCGGAGTGAACCAAAGCGATACTGTTCGGGCATGGAGGAGATACGGAGAGACAGTAACTGTCGATGACATGCCTCGCTCAGGCCGCCCAAGGGTTACTACTGCAGCGGATGACCGCTACCTACTGATTATGGCTCGGAGGTACCATGACTGCAACGCCACCATGTTGAATAATGCTTTGCGTGCAGCCACAGGACGTCGTGTTACGATTCAAACTGTGCGCAATAGGCTACATGATGAGAAACTTCACTACCGAAGTCCACGGCGAGGTCCATCTTTGCAACCACGACACCATTAAGGTTGGTAGAAATGGGCCCAAAAACATGCCGAATGGACCGCTCAGGATTGGCATCACGTTCTCTTCACGGATGAGTTGCGCATGTGCCTTCAACCATACAATCGTTGGAGACGTATTCTTAGGCAACCCGGACAAGCTGAACGCCTTAGACACACTGTCCAGCGAGTGCAGCAAAGTGGAGGTTTCTGCTGTTTTGCGGTGGCATTATGTGGGGCCGACGTACGCCGCTGGTGGTAATGGAAGGCGCCGTAACGGCTGTACTATTCGCCAATGCCATCCTCCGAACTATAGTGCAACCATATTGGCAGCATGTTGACGAGGCATTCGTCTTCATGGATGACAATTCGCGCCCACATCGTCCACATCTTGTGAATGACTTCCTTCAGTATAACGACATCGCTCGCCTAGTGTGGCGAGCATGTTCTCCAGACATGAACCCTATCGAACATGCCTGGGATGAATTGAAAGGGGCTGTTTGTGGACGACGTGACCCATCAAGCACTCTGAGGGATCTACGGCGAATCGCCTTTGAGGAGTGGGACAATCTATACCAACAGTGCCTTGATGAACTTGTGGATAGTATGCCATGACGAATACAGGCATGCATCAACGGAAGAGGACGAGCGACTAGGTATTACAGATACCTGTGTGTACAGCAATCTGGACCACCACCTCTGAAGGTCTTGCTGTCTGGTGGTACAACATGCAATGTGTGGGTTTCATGGGCAATACATAGGGCGGAAATGATGTTAATGTTGATCCCTACTCCAATTTTCTTTACAGGTTCCAGAACTCTCGGAACCGAGGTGATGCAAACACTTTTTGATATGTGTATTTTATTTGTAACAGTTCGCTGCACCTTCCAGATACTCCTCTACGTAGTCACCATTCCGACTTAGACATTTGTCGTATTTTGTAACAGCTTACCAATAGCCTCGTTATACACTGAAGTGCCAAAGAAACTGGTACAGGCATGCGTATTCAAATACACAGATATGTAAACGGACAGAATACGGGGCTGTGGTTGGCAACGCCTATATAAGACAACAAGTGTCAGGGTATGTTGTTAGATCGGTTACTGCTGCTACAATGGCAGGTTATCAAGATTTAAGTGAGTCTGAACGTGGTGTTGTACTTGGCACGATGGGAGACAGCATCTCTGAGGTAGTGATGAAGTGGGGATTTTCCCGTACGACCATTTCACTAATATACAGTGAATATCAGGAATCCAGTAAAACATCAAAACTCCGACATCGCTGCGGCCTCAAAAATATCCTACAAGAACGGAAGCAATGACGAGTGAAGAGAATCATTCATAGTGACAGAAGTGCAATCCTTCCGTAAGTTACTACAGATTTCAGTGCTGTGTCAGCGTGCGAACCATTCAACGAAACATCATCGACGTGAACTTTCAGAGCAGAAGGCCGACTCGGGTAGTCTTGATGACGGTACGACAAAAAGCTTTACGTCTCACTTGGGCCTGTCAACACCGACATTGGGCTGTTGATGACTGGAAACGTCAGCAGAGAATGTTCAAGCTGGTGGAGGCTCTGTAATGGCGTGGGGCGTGTGAAGTTGCAATGATATGGGACCCCTGATACTCTAAACATTCATGGTGGTGTCTGTTTGTTCTATATCGTGTCTCCCTACCACTTTCGAGCAACGACGCTCTGAGCGTGTTTTTAGGGAATTGACTAGTTTGAACCTGGGACCTGTTGCTGGTAAGGAGACGCCAGACCACACATGACATGTAGAATTCAGAAGAGTTCAGTGAGACTAGCGATGATATAACCAAATACGAAATGATCTCAGCGTCAGCTCCACTGCACTCCCTGTAAAACAATCTTAATACTAACTAAATTTAGTGGAAAGGGTTCAAGGCTTTTCTATTTTTAGTTAGCTGCTAAAGTAACGTCGAAAAAGCAGTTAAGTTTACCATTGGAAATTTTACTCTACTCACAAAACATCGTTTATAAATTGCACTATTGATAAAAGGAAATGTTTTAATACAGGATGGTAAAAACCAACTACGTTCAACAAAAATGTGAAAGAATATTCCCTGAATGGGTTTCCAAGTTCTACAATCGATCGAAGGATGACCTATGCCATATCACATCTATAATCTAGGTTTAATTTAAGTTTCACAAAAGAGAAAACTATCAAAATGGTCTACAGTGACCCTCAATTATCTTTAATTACTTATCTAACTTGTCGTAAATTACAGTGGCTGATGTGGCTTCTCAATAACTATATAATAGAAAAATTATCGCGTTTCAGATATGTTTTTTCAAATGGCAAATGTAAACACCATGAGTGTTAATTAACGATCGACACTAGTATTACGCAAAAAGGGTTTGTAACAGATGAGACTTCTGGAGTTCTGAGTGAAGCCTTATGCGCTTAAAAACGCGACATCGCGTGCGTTCATTACCTTGTCAGTGTTTAGGCAGCGTCAGGGCAGCGACGGGCAGCACAGCTCCGCTCACCTCGCCATCTCGGAAGCAACTCTCCTCTAACTTCTCCTTACTACAATTTACCGAAGTTGGTTTAAAAAAAAACTATCTGGATGTGTTTTCATCTGACCAATCAGGGTCTCAATGTTAACCTTAAGCTACGCCTACAAAAATTCTGTCTATCCAATGAGAAACGTTATACTTTTCGTGGTGGGGCAATGTTTTGAAAGTTTGCAACGTAACAGAGACGCGAAAAACTCTCACGCTAAAACCTGCAGCTGGTGTGGTCCTTTTAGCGTAATCGTAAGATCTATACTGTTCTTCTGGAGGGCTCTATCTTTTAACATGGGCTGGGGAGTGGTCCTAATGTAACAGACACGCGAAAAGGCTCACGCTAAAACTTGCGGGTGGTAGTGGCCCTTTTTGTGTTATCGTAAGATCTATACTGTTTTTCTGGAGGGCTCTAGCTTTTACCATGGGCTGGGGGGTGGTCCTTGACGTAACAGAGACGCGAAAAAGTCTCACGCTAAAACGTACGGCTGGTAGTCTTAGAGGAAGGCTGGCGACGTGGGTGTCCAGTCCGTCCCTTATCGTAGGGCCTTCTAGCTTAACACAGTTCTGCTCTCTGCTTCTGTTCTCGTTTCTCCCCTCGGAACTGCGTCGGTCTCACAGTGAGAAGGTACGACATGCATTTAGGCATTCTTGTGTTAGTCTGTGGTATTCCATTTGCTCACTCGTTACTCGCATTACTTACGTTAATTTAATGTCACGATTTATTCGGAGCTATGTGACATACTACTGGATTTGCTTATCATGTCAGGGTTTTCATGTAAGGTGTTGGATTTGCCTGACACCTTACAATACGTCTAGATACGACTCTGACAGGTGACACATATGTAAGCATCCTGTCCGATCGTATACATCCATTCTGCATTCTCACGGACTTGGGCGATTCCAGCGGGACAATGCCACACCCTACACGGCCAGAATTACTACAGACTGGCTCCAGGAACACTCGTCTGAGTTTAAACACTTCTTCTGGCACATGTGGTATGCCTTGCAACGTGCTGTTCAGAAGAGATCTCCATCACCTTGCACTGTAACGGATTTGCGGACAGCCCTGCAGGATTCACCTTGTCAGCTCCCTCCAGCACTACTTCAGACGTTATTCAAGTCCATGTCATGTCGCGTTGCGTTACTTCTCCGGGGTCGCGGGGACAGATGGACCAGTTTCTTTGGCTCTTCAGAGTAGAAGGCAGCCGCCTGTGCTTTCCGCCACTTCTCGACTCTGGTCTGCAGTTCGTTGTCTGTCTTCACTTGAGCAGACACTAACACCAGAGGGAGCCACGTCCGGGATGTATGGTTTGTGATTAAACACTTCTCATCGAAAACGCTGATATGCAGGAACCATGGATTCGTGAGATTATCTCCATACCCGTACACGTCCATCCGCTCGATAAAATTTGAAATGTAACTCGTCCGATCAGGCAACATCTTTCCAGTCATCAATAGTCTAATGTCGGTGTTGGCGGGACCAGGCGAGGCGTAAAGCTTTGTGTCGTGCTGTCATCAAGAGTACACGAGTGGGCCCTTGGCTCAGAAAGCCCATATCGATGACGTTTCGTTGAATGGTTCGCACACTGACACTTGTTGATCGTCCAGCACCGAAATTTGCGGCAATTTGCGTTTGGGCTGCACTTCTGTCACGCTGAACGATTATCTTCAGTCAACGTTGGTCTCGTTCACGCAGGATCTTTTTCCGACCACAACGATGTCAGAGATTAGATGTTTTACCGGATTTCTGCTATTCACGGTACAATCATGAAACGGTCGTACGGGAAAATACCCCTCACTAACTCGGAATGCTGCGCTCCATCGCTCGTGCCCCAAATATAACACCACGTTCAGTCTCACTTAAATCTTGATAACCTGCCATTGTAGCAGCAGTAACCGATCTAACAACTGTGCCAGACACTTGCTGTCTCATACAGGCTTTGCCGACCGTAGCGCTGTAGTCTGCCTGCTCACATATCTATAACTGAATACGCATGCCTATACCAGTTTCTTTGGAGCTCCAGTGTTCAATGATGGTTTACCTGTCACATCACCTGTCAGTTAAATGTTCTTATGCCTCAGGGTGTCACATTTTTCTTCCGGCAGTGTATATATCTCAGTCCTCTCCGTGCTCACCCTTTGAACCGAAAATGACTGGGCGTCCGACTTACTACGCACTGAGCAACAGGACGCAGGGGGGAGGTATAAGATGCTTATTACATGCATTATTCTGCATCAGCTACTACTGGCTGTCATCGGTGAATCAGCCAGATCATTATAATCTCCGGACTGTACTTCGTAATCCAAGTGCCCTGATTCCATTGGTGTACTCAATTTTGGCAGCATTTGCTGATAGACATCATTCCGAGAGCGGCTACCGAATTAAGCCGGGAGGCAAACGCGACCTCGGCTACGTAGGCGGGTAATGCGTTGCAGCTGCGAAGCAAAGCGGCTGGCGTGTGTGCAGGGGGAGCGCGTAACTGTATCACGGTAGAGACGCAACGTCCCGGCGGAAGCGGCGAGGCTGCCGCGTGCGTATCCGGCGCGGCGCGGCGCGGCGGCGGGCAGTGCCGCGATGGCGCCCCCAGGGAACGGCAAGAAGCGCGTCGTGCCGCTGCGCCTGAGGCTGCGAAGGGTGCTCAGCGGCGGCAGTTGCCACGGCAACGGGAGCGGGGCGGGCGGCTCGCACAGCCAGCCCGTCACACCCACGCACAGCCCTCTGGACAAGCACCGGCACACCTTCAGCTCCAGCAGCCTCGACCGTCTGCGCCAGCAGCCTTCGCGACCCCAGTGAGTACCCCCAACGGACATTTACGAAGGCGAAGTGGAAACTTAGCGAACCACCTTTTTAAAGGAGAAACTAGCGACCCATACCATCTCAGTATCCACGGCCAGACGGCTTGCCTAGCATAGTAGTAATATACAGAGGGGTCCAAAAAATGTATCCACAGTTTAAAAGTCCATAACTTGCAAACTAATGGACGGCGTTGTCACATTTTTGGTAAAAGTGTAGCTTAAAGTCCAATTTAAAGATATCACTGCAGGTGTTCGAAATGGTCACCATTAACATCCACACACAAACGATGCCGCCGAACTGCAGCACGAACTACTGACAGTAACGTGTTCAGTTGGCTATTTGCACATGAATGTACGTTGGATTCTCGAAGTTCATCCAATGTGTGTGGCTTTTGTCGATAAACGACGTCCTTTAGTGTTCCCCACAGGTAAAAGTCCAGAGGAGTTAGGTCTGGGGAACGTGGTGGATACTCCACAGCACCTCTACGGCCTATCCATCTTCCTGGTAGATATTCGTCGAGATACGCCCTAACACTATTTTGGTAGTGGGCTGGGGCACCATTTTGTTGAAAGTAAACTCTTCCGTCTCCATACAAATCTCGGATGGGACTTAAAAAGGATGTCTGAAGCTTCTGAAGGTACGCCTCACCGGTAACTGCGCCGTCAAAGAAGAATGGCCCAATCAAGCCCCGGTAAGACAGACCGCTCCACACATTTACTCCTGTCAAATTCACGGTTTCGTCCACATGGTCGTTCGGATTTTCGGCGGCCCAGTAGATAAAATTGTGGCGATTTACTGTACCACTGAGTTTGAACTGTGCCTCATCAGACCACACAACCATCTCTGCAAACTCTTCATCGTTGCGCATCATGTTAGTAAACCACTCGCAGTACTCCATTCTACGATCTGGGTCGTCCTCGTTCATTGCGTGTAGCAATCGTGGGATGTAGCACTTCCACTTTGCTGTCTTCAAAATTCGCCAAACACTTGAGCGACTCTAGTTTCACGGGCACACTGTCTCACAGACTTCTGTGGTGAGCGAGTGAATTGTTGTCACACACGACTCGGAGTTAGCTGGACTTGTTACTGTTACAGGTCGTCCAGATCGTTGTTTGTGTACATATTTAAAACAGCCTTCGGCTTCAAATTTGTCTCGAATGCGACGAATCGTTAAATGTGTCGGTGGCTCTGTTTGATACTAATTTCGCCATTGCCGTTGAACCTCATTAATCTTTTCGTACTTAAAATACCACTTCATAACTGACTTCCTTTCATCGAATGTAAGCCTTGCGCCAACAATGTTTACTAGAGTAACTAGGTGCAACTAAGAACAAAACACTGACTATCTGGCGACTGTCATCTGACAAAACAAAACAACGCAATATAAAGGCTTGTGTGACGATTGTCGGAACTACAAACTATTACACTACCAAAGATGAGACAACCCCGTTAATTAGTTTGCCAGTTATGGACTTTTACACAGTGGATACATTTTTTTGGACTCCTCTGTATTGTGTACACAAATCTTCCTCGTAAATCAGAAGAACGCAGTTTAATATACATACTAAGGGAAAAGGAAGCGATGAACCACGAAGGAATTACACGAATGGTACGGAAATGGATATATGTGATGTAAATATACAGAGAAACAAATTATTACAATTTCAGAAAAAATGAGCGATTTATTCAAGATAAAGAGCTTCACGAATTGACCAGGTCAATAACACATTCGTCCACCTCTGCCCTTAAGCAAGCTGTTATTCGGCTTGGTATTGATTCATAGAGTTGCTGGATGTTCTCCAAATTCTGTCCAGCTGCCGCGTTGGGTTGTCAAAATGCCGAGTTGGTTGTAGGACTCTGTCTACAATACTGTAAACGTTCTCAATTGGGCATAGATCAGACGATCTTGCTGGCCAAGGGAGGGCTGGTAAGCACGAGGACAAGCAACAGGAAGTCTCGCCGAGTGCGGGCGGTCGTTATCTTGCAGAAATGTAAGAGCAGGATTGCTTGCCATGAAGGGTAACAAAAACGGATCGTTGAATGTCGTTGACGTACCGTTGTGCTGTAGGGGTGCTGCGAACGACAGCCAAAGACTTCCTGCTATGAAAAGAAATGGCAACCCAGACCATCACTCGAGATTGTCGGGATGAAGGTCAGGTTGGTATCGCACCGCTGCCCGGTGCGTCTCCAGATAGGCCTTTGCTGATCGTTGGGGCTTATTTCCAAGTGGGACTCGTCACTGAAGACAGTCGTCCTCCAGTCAAGGTCGAATGACGCGACACCACTGCAAACAGATTAGTTGGTGAACAGAAGCCAATAGTAGTGGGCGCAAGGGACGCCGTCAGCTCAGCCCTCTTTCGTTCTCACATTCTGTCATCCTTCCAGGTCGACCACACCCTTTATGACTGTGTTCGGCCATGATGGTCCCATTGCTACCAACATCGTCGGGCGATTCGTCCACTACTACCTACCATATATCATGTTACATGTTGCACTGGTAACGCTTTGTCCTTGTGCTACCTTTGCACTTAGATTTCTGAAGATGGAAATAATTCCGAAATGCGTCATATACACTTTGTGATCAGTAAGGTCATTCTATATTCCGACATCATTTTCATAAGAAGTATGACCATAATATAACTTAAATGTTTACTTGACACTACAATAGTGAAACCATAGTCACAGTACATAAAATTTTTCTTTTTAAAAAATGGGGTTAATTACCGGTTTGAACGAATACGTCGTCATTTTCAAATGCAAAACATAAGTTGCAGAATATATAATGGGAATTATGACCATACATCTGACAAATTCATTATTTTTCGTAATTGTTATCAGATGTTTGGTCACATTTGCCATTACATAAACTGCAACTGATGTTTTCCATTTGAAAATGACGACGTAGATCGCTGAAACCGGTAGTGTAACCTCTTTATTTTTTCTTTTTCTTTCTCTTTTCTTTTTGTTTGTTTGAAGAAAAATTTTGTGTACTGTGACATGACTTTAAGAATGCTGTGTGAAATAAACAATAGTGGCATTATTCACCTGTTGTATGACTTTTTAAGCAACCTATCCAGCTTAACTACAGATCTTCGCATATAATGAGATAATGAGCAACAAGTTTCATACAAGAAATTTAATTTCTTTGCAGATTTTGGGCACTTAGTGTCCTTCTTCAGAAGGTTATGCCTATCGCATTATTTGCGAGTGGAAATAATAAAGTGCGTACAACAAAACGCCAAGGTATGCTGTACGCACTTTATTACTGACACTCCCAAATTCCGAGGAAGGCCACTAAGTGCCCAAAACAGGTAAGGAAATTAAATGTCTCTTATGCGACTGGTTGATTATTATTTCATTATGTAGGACTACAGTTGCTGGAGATGGATAAAATACTAGATCTACGCGTATTTAATAAAACATTTGTTATATAGTACACGCTTTTACAGCCGGAATTTACATCTTTGTTGACGTAACTGTATTCCTACGTGGGTACTTATAAATAGTTGGGCGTGCTGAGCTTGTTCAAATTTGTCCATACTAACTGCGCCTTTATAGCACCAGACGATGTCTCTGGTATTAGGAGATGAAAGATTAACCACAGGAACATGTCTTAGACCACGGCGAAATGCCCATGCAACGAACATCACCAAAAATATAAAAATATTAGTTATCTAAAATCAGCAGGTGGTGAAACCATCACGAGATGCGAGCAGAACTACAAGTGCTGACATCAGATCAAACAAATGTCGAATTTTGTGAAAGGACTTCTATATCATCTTCAACAGTGCCGAGCGTAGTGGACACCTTCGGCGTTCAAGTCATCTACTTTGTGTAGCCCTCTGTTCTGCCAGAACAATGGACTTCTTGTAGCGGTCAGCGCCTTTGTCCTCTTGTCCTATTTTTCTGGCTGCGCAGCATGAAGTCCAGCACCTCGATAATGGCATAGGCACCTATGTTTTTTTCTACAAACCAAGGTCCGCAGTAAAACTGTAGCGGACTGGAACGTCTGCGCTGCTCCCATACCGTTGTCCGAGATCATTCAGGCATGGTCTATGAGAAGATCGTATTTGATAGTCCTCGAGCAATTATTCATCAGTATGGAACCATGGTAATGGAACTAACGAAGGAGACAGGAAAACATCAAGGGAAGAGTCGCTGAATATGTCGAGGGTATGTCAAGCCATCCGCAGTGCCTCACAGGATCACTCAATAAACGCCATCGGGAAACTGTTGGAAAAATACGCTATTCATCATACACTGAAGCGCCAAAGAAACTGGTATAGGCATGTGCATTCAAATACAGAGATATGTTAACAGGCTGAATATCGTGCTGCGCTCGGCAATGCCTATATAAGACATCAAGTGTCTGGCGCAGTTGTTAGATCGGATACTGTTACTACAGTGGCAGGTTACCAAGATTTAATTAAGTTTCAACGTGGTGTTATAGTCGGCACACGAGCGATGGACCACAGCATCTCAGAGGTAGCGATGAAGTGGATATTTTCCCATACGAATATTTCGTGAGTTTACCGTGAATATTAGAAATCCGGTAAAACATCTAATCTCCAACACCGCTGCGGACGAAAAAAGATCCTGCAATAACGAGATCGACGACGACTGAAGAGAATCGTTCAGTGTGACAGAAGTGCACCCCTTTCGCAAATTGCTGCACATTTCAATGCTGGGCCATCAACACGTATCAGCTTGCGAACCATCCAACGAAACATCATAAATATGGGCTTTCGTAGGCGATGGCCCACTCTTGTATGGTTCCTTTGAAAGGGCACGGCCTATTTCCTTCCCAATCCTTCCCTACCTCGGGCTTGCACTCCGTCTCTAATGACCTCGTTGTCGACGGGACGTTAAACACTAACCACCGCCACCACCACCACCACTCTTGTACTTTTGATGACTGCACGGCACAAAGCTTTACGCCTCGCCTGGTCCCGCCAACACCGACATTGTACTATTGATGGTTGGAAACATGTTGCCTGGTCGGACAAGTTATGTTTCAAATTGTATCGAGCGGATGTACGTGTACGATTATGGAGAAAACCTCATGAATCCACGGACCCTGCATGTCAGCAGGATACTGTTCAAGCACTACTTGAGACATTAGTCGAATCCATGCCACGTCGTGCTGCGCACTTCTGCATTGCATTCTCGTGGGGGGGGGGGGGGGGGGAGAGGGGGGGTTGAGGGGAGGTGGGGGGGGGGGAGGAGTGGGCAGGCTACATGATATTAGTCAGAGGTACCTCTTTCTTTTGATCTTCAGTGATCAACTCTGTAAGGTCATGCTCCACCAGACATACATGGTAGAGCATCCAACACTGGATTTTTTTAGACAGAGAACTCTGTGTCACTTTATTATCTACCATTTTTGAGCTGCTCTGTGGATCCATAAAAAATATTCATAGCCCACAAACGGTAAGTGAGGCTGACCTACGGTTTCAGTTCACGAACTTGCTCGTAGATCATTCTTCAGACTTTTTGGGATTCAAAACTCTGCCTTTCCTGTGCACATACTCCACAACGAGATTTAGCAAGATGGTATGTACTTTTATAACACTTCCTGAAACACTGTACAGAAATGTGAGCACTGCACAGCAGGTTTCAGTTCCAGTAGGCCTCCAGCAGGCCTGAAGAAAATAAGTGATGAGCCTCAAGTGTTCAAATCGACGTTGAAAAGTTTCCTTCTGACACACTCACACTGTTCTCCGCAGGAGTTACAGTAGTTGACAACTTTGTTGTGTGTTTTTTACTCGTATATTATCTCATTATGTTTATGGCGATTTACTTATTATTTTATAATACTTATATTCGTCAGTCTGTAAACAATGTACTTACTCTTTCCATAACCAAGTAGCTTCGCTCAGACAGTTATACGAAATCTCATAAAAAATAAAATGATCGTAAATGAATATTTAATGCGGTACCGTTTCTTCAATGAACAGGACGTGTCACACATAAGTTCGTCAAAGCCTGGTTTTGATAATAAACGGCAACTTACTGCATCGACGTTTGTGACGATTGCTTTAAAAGTGTGTGTGTGATGCATCCATGTTGGTTACTGTTCACATTATTGCTTTGCAGCAATGTATTAAATTCAGCAGCACGCTCTCAAATATTATCCATAAAAGGCAGTAGAAGATGGATAGTTTTTCTTTACAGGAATGAACAGACATCCATGCATTTAATGTATGACAGAGCAGAATGTAGTGTCCGGAAATACGAACGAATGTACACCGACTTCAGCAGGTGTGACCTAGCACAGTGAATTTTTACTCTTCAGCTGAGTGTGTACTGACTTGAATCTTCATGGCAGATTAAAACTGTATGACGGGCCGCGGCTCGAACCCAGAGCCGGCAAGTGCTTGTATTCAGGTACGACTCACTAGGCACGACTCTCTTTCAGCTTTACTTCCGCAAGTACCTGCCAAAGTTCATAGGAGTTGGAGTGCCAGCCCCGTAATGTATACAGGAGAACGTGTATGAAGTTTGGAGGGTGGGAGGAAAGTGCTAGCGGAAGTAAAGCTGTGAGGGCGGGTCATGAGTCGTGTTTGGGCAGTAGTAGTGGGTAGTGCAGTAGCCCGATAAGGTAAAGGCTTTGACTTCGAGCCCCTGCTGGGTATACAACTTTAATCTCTCAGGAAGTTTCAGGTCTTATCATAATATGACGAAACTGGGTTGTTGAAATCACAGAGAAGGTCTAAGGCTCTAGTAATCGTGTAATATACACTTCGTAGAATACAGAGTACAGAATAATGGTGGAATAGCAATTACTCCCCTGCTTTCCTATCACTAACAATGTATGCAAGCAATGGGGCCAAATAATTTTGAATCCTGAGATCAGTCCTCTCAATGTTATATCGAGGTTAATACCGCACTACTAACCCTCGTTTATTTTGTATTGTTGACGGATGAGTACTTTATGAACCGTGATGGTGTTTTAAACTTCAGCAGCAGGCATGTCTGGAGTGACGAAAATCCATATGATACGTTCGTCTCCTATCACCAGCTACAACATTCTAACAACATGTGTATGGTAGTTGTACGAGATCAGCAAATGAGACGTTTTGTGTCAGCCCTGTTGATCCACCTACAGTAATTACTGTTCATTCGATATACTCTATCACAGTTAATGAAGACTGGCACGAGAGAATGTAATTTCACCACGACACTGTATCATTCCACTTGTGCGTTAATGTCTGTGAGTATCTAAACAACTGATATCCTGAACGTTGTACTGGAGAAGTAGGTCCTATACCACGGTCGATGCCATGGCCAAATGCCATTCCTATCGATTTTTTCCTATGCACTTACATGAGGTCGTTGATGTATAAATAACAAAAAGAAACTGAAAGGGAACTAACGTTAAAAACTTGAGTTTCCAGCCTAGTGAGTCTGCCGAAATGGTGCGATGTTTCAAGAAGTTCACTCCCATTGTCTCCTGTCGAAGTGTGGGACCGGTGTCTAGGTTGTATTTAAGTAGGTGATGCAGCACGATGGTCCGCTCCCACCCCTGTCCACAGGGTGGATGGTGGTGGGGGTCAGCCCGCATTCGAGTGATGGAGTGGTCGGTCAGACTCCACCTTCCGTGCTGCAGGAACGTATATTAGCTGGACGTGGTCGCAGCGATTAGTGGCCAAAGACGGGTCCCTAGAGGCGCTTAGATGGTACCTATCGAATATTACGGTACAGTTCTTTCGCTTTGGCAGAGGAGCCCATTGTTTCTGCTTGACTGTCGGTCAGTTGCAGGCTCGTTTTTTATTTAAAGTTTGTGTGAGTATTTTTTTATACGTTCAGAACTTGTAAATGTTGTAGCGCCGAGAATAATAGTCATTCAGGTACTTTCCACTTGATTTAAAATGATTTTGAATTAAAACAATAGTTCAATGTCATACAATGAAGGCTTTCACGGCCAGTATTGCCTTCACTTAAAACTTCCGGGCTGATAGGCCATGGTCGATGTATAAAACTCTCCCCTGATGTAATTTCAATATGTTAACAAAAATCATATTTTGAAATAACGGATACATTTCTACAAAATTGTACGTCATAGCTCATACACCGATCTGTCAAACGTCATGGGTAGATATTCACTTATTCTGATGGTGATAGTACCACATACAAAAGGTATAAAAGGGTTAGTGCATTGGCGGAACCGTCGTTTGTACTAAAGTGAGTCATGTGAAAAGGTTTCCGACGTGACTATGGCCGCAGGATGGAATTTAACAGATTTTGAACGCAGAATAGTAGATGGAATTAGACGATGGGACATTCCATTTCGGAAATCGTTAGGAAATTCAGTATTCCGAGATCCACAATGTCAATAGTGTCCCGTGAATACAAAATTTAAGGCTTTACCTCTCACCGCGGACACGGCAATGGCCTTCACTTAACAATCGAGAGCACTGGCTTTTGCGTCGGGTTGTTAGTGCTAACAGACAAGCAACATTGCGTGAAATAACCACAGAAATTAATGTGCAACGTACGACGAACGTATCCGATACGGCAGTGCAGTGAAATTTGGCATTAATGGGCTATTGAGCAGACGACAGACGCGAGTGCCTTTGCTAGCAGCGCGCCATCGCCAGAAGTGCCTCTCCTGGGCTCGTGACCATATCGACTGGAAAATCGCGGCTTGGTCAGGTGAATCCCGATTTTAGTTGGGAGTAGGGTTGGAGTGTGGCGCAGACCCCACGAATCCATAGACCCTAAATATCAACAAGGCACTGGCCAAGCAAGTGGTGGCTCCATAATGGTGTGGGCTGTGTTTACATAGAATGTATTGAATCCTCAGCTTATGTCGGGCTACTTGGAGACCTTTTCAGCCATCATATTCTTCATGTTCCAAAGTAAAACTGGACATTTTATGGATGACAGTGCGCCTTGTCACTGGGCCACAATTGTTCGCGATTGGTTTGAAGAACATTTTGGCATTTCGAGCGAATGACTTCGTCACCCGTATCGCCCGGCATGAATCCCTTCGAACAATTATGGGACATAATCGAGAGGTTAGTTCGTGCTCAAAGTCCTACAATGGCAATAATCGCGTAATTACGGACGGCTATGGAGGCAGCATGGCTCAGTATTTCTGTAAGGGACTTCAAACGACTTGTTGAGTCCATGCCATGGTGAGTTGCTCCACTACGGCGGGCAGAAGGAGGTACGACACGGTATTTGGGGGTACCCCATGACTTTTGTCACTTCAGTATATTTTTATATTAATGTACCTTATTGGACGTCCATTTTTGATAATGTGTATCCTTAGGTTTGGAACAATGATCGTGTAGGATTGTATGTAACGGAGTGTTAGAAGGTGGGGGGGGGGGGCGAAATGGTGTTAGCGAACTTGTAACTCGGAGCTAATCTATAGCGTTAGTGAACAGTTCTTGGTTATTTATAAAGAAGAAACTTTGATTTCACTGTCATTATGATGAAAATTGAATGCATTGTCTGCGTCAAAAGTACATGAGGAGCTTTTTCTTGGATTGAACAAACAGCCAAAAACGAAGATTGCCTTTTTTACAAGCAGCTGATAAAAATCGTACCATTAATAACACCAGGTTAACAAGGGAAATTATTTTCGAGAGAAAGAAGCTTAAGGGGAGTAGGACGTCAAACGGGCTGCCTTGGAGCAGGAGAGACACCACAGGACATTTTACTTTCCACTGTCTATACTTTTACGAATAAATTCATAAAACATTGTCAGCATGACCAGGAAGGATTCAGGATTCACAAACATAGCAGTTGAAGTTTAAAAAAGTAACAAAATAAATTTTTTTTACATGTGAAATTTCATCATTTTTTCTCTTCTATTGCCTGCGTTTGTTGCTATAGGTGCACGTTTCTTCATAATTAAGAGAAATTCTTCGATGATTTCGGCACAGCATACAAACCATAGTAACAGGTGTATTAAACTCTAGAAATTATTTAATTTATGAAAAATGAATGTGCTGTTACATTTTAAACTTTATGTTTAGAAAAAACTCAAATATTGTAGTTAATTATCTCAATTTTTACCACAGGTTTTAATATATTTGGAAAATTCTAGAGCTTCATACACCTGTAAGTATGGTTTGTATGTTGTGCAAAATTCATCGAAGAATCTCCCTTATTTATGAAGAAAAGTGTACCTTTAGCAACAAATGCAGCCAATGGTAAGTGAAAAAAAGATGAAATACAAATGTAAAAAAAAAAATATTTTCTTATATTTTTGAACTTCCACCGCTATAAGCATAAATACTGAATCCTTTCTGGTCATTCTGACAAAGTTTTATGAATTTGTTTTTAAAAGTATAGACAGTGGAAATAGAAAATTCCTGTGGTGTCTCTCCTGCTTCAAGTCGTCCCGTTTGACGTCCCACCCCCCTGAATCACTAAACGAATAAAAACCTCTCGAAATAAATTCGAGGTACAAAACAGAGGTTGCCTGCTCTAAAATGCCTTCACTGACTAACTGTTACCAGTAACATCTTTGTGGGAGCTGCGTACATTTCACGACGCACAACACTCTCTTCCGATCAAAATCAAACATATGACTTCCTTACAAGCTGTGCTCAGCGGCTACCGAGTTGTCGGTCTGCCCCAGACAGACGCATGTGGTGTGCTCCAAACAGCGTTCCAGAACACTGCGTTGTGTCTGCGTTACGTACCGCCACTCAAACGCACATTGAGTGCTGTAGACGCCAGACAACGAGATAACATGAAGAAGATGCCAACTGGTAGGATCTTAGGTGCCTTTCGTATAGTAGAACAGGCAACGGGGAAATGTTGGAGAGTGCTGCAGAATTTTACGTGCAGTTAAACTGCATACACTGAGACGTGCGGTCCGAAATTTTGAACGACTTCTAAGAGTCGAAGTTGCCGTTCTATGGTGTGGGTTGATTAAGTTAATATCAAAAGTGAATATTCACTTCCGACTGTAAGCTTATTATTACCTAGTACTCAGTTGTAATCAGTTTTGTATCTTCTGACATCTTTGTAAATTTAA
The DNA here is from genome assembly GCF_023897955.1 of Schistocerca gregaria. Taxonomy (NCBI): domain Eukaryota; kingdom Metazoa; phylum Arthropoda; class Insecta; order Orthoptera; family Acrididae; genus Schistocerca; species Schistocerca gregaria. The sequence continues at coordinate 303,064,876 of NC_064921.1, forward strand.
CCCCAAAAATTTTGCACGACCTTTATATCTCACATCATGACAGTCGGTATTTCCTGCCATCTTCTGCGGATATGATAAGATGCAAGGGTGGTAAAAGAGCAAGGGTATGACAAAGATACCACATACAGTATTGTATTTTCGGGGAAAAGGTATGGGTACAGACGTACAACTGATGTAGGTGTCGTTGAGAATGTAATGTCCACTAGAACAGTATCCCACCTGAGCAACTAAAGTATCCTTAATCATATCTGATATTCAGAAGAGTTCCTTAACTGATAATGCCACTTTCACATTCGCTCTTCAGTTTTTACAGTCATAAATAACAAAACTGCAATGGCTGATAATTTCTATGTGCTATCTAAGGGAACCACAATATCATCTACACTACTGGCCATTAAAATTGCTGCACCAAGAAGAAATGCAGATGATAAACGGGTATTCATTGGCCAGTTATATTATACTAGAACTGACATGTGATTACATTTTCACGCAATTTGGGTGCATAGATCCTGAGAAATCAGTACCCAAAACAACCACCTCTGGCTGTAATAACAACCTTGATAAGCCTGGGCATTGGGTCAAACAGAGCTTGTTTGGCGTGTGCAGGTACAGCTGCCCATGCAGGTTCAACACGATACCACAGTTCATGAAGAGTAGTGACTGGCGTATTGTGGCGAGCCAGTTTCTCAGCTACCATTAAAAAAAAGTTCAATTGGCTCTAAGCACTATAGGATTTACGATCTATGGTCATCAATCCCCTAGAACTTAGAACTACTTAAACCTAACTAACCTAAGGGCAGCACATAACACCCAGTCATCACGAGGCAGAGAAAATCCCTGACCCCACCAGGAATCGAACCCGGGAACCCGGGCGTGGGATCAGCCACCATTGACCAGACGTTTTCATTTGGTGAGAAGTCTGGAGAATGTGCTGGCCAGGGCAGCAGTCGACCATTTTCTGTACCCCAGAAAGGCACGTACAGGACCTGCAACATGCGGTCGTGCATTATCCTGCTGAAATGTAGGGTTTCGCAGGGATCGAATGAAAGGTAGAGCCACGGGTCGTAACACATCTGAAATGTAACGTCCACCGTTCAGAGTGCGGTCAATGCAACAAGAGGTGACCGAGACGTGTAACCAATAGCACCCCATACCATCACGCCCGGTGATACGCCAGTATGGCGAGTACGAATGCCCACTTCCAATGAGCGATCACCGCGATGTCGCCAAACCCGGATGCGACCATCATGATGCTGTAAACAGAACCTGGATTCATCCGAAAAAATGACGTTTTATCATTCGTGCACCCAGTATCGTCGCTGAGTACACCATCGCTGGCGCTCCTGTCTGTGATGCAGCGCCAAGGGTAAACGCAGCCATGGTCTCCGAGCTAATAGTCCATGCGGCTGCAAACGTCGTCGTACTGTTAGTGCAGATGGTTGTTGCAAACGTCCCCATCTGTTGACTCAGAGATCGAGACGTGGCTGCACGATCCGTTACAGTCGTGCGAATAAGAGGGCTGTCATCTCGACTGCTAGTGACACGAGGTGCATTCAAGTTCTAAGGCCTCCGATATTTTTTCTAATTAACTACTCACCCGAAATCGATGAAACTGGCGTTACTTCTCGACGTAATCGCCCTGCAGACGTACACATTTTTCACAACGCTGACGCCATGATTCCTTGGCAGCGGCGAAGGCTTCTTTAGGAGTCTGTTTTGACCACTGGAAAATCGCTGAGTCAATAGCAGCACGGTTAGTGAATGTGCGGCCACGGAGAGTGTCTTTCATTGTTGGAAAAAGCCAAAAGTCACTAGGAGCCAGGTCAGGTGAGTAGGGAGCATGAGGAATCACTTCAAAGTTGTTATCACGAAGAAACTGTTGCGTAACGTTAGCTCGATGTGCGGGTGCGTTGTCTTTGTGAAACAGCACACGCGCAGCCCTTCCATGACGTTTTTATTGCAGTGCACGAAGGAATTTGTTCTTCAAAACATTTTCGTAGGATGCACCTGTTACCGTAGTGCCCTTTGGAACGCAATGGGTAAGGATTGTGCCCTCGCTGTCCCAGAACATGGACACCATCATTTTTTCAGCACTGGCGGTTACCCAAAATTTTTTTGGTGGCATTGAATCTGTGTGCTATCATTGAGCTGACTGGCGCTTTGTTTCTGGACTGAAAAATGGCATCCACTTCTCATCCATTGTCACAACCGACGAAAAGAAAGTTCCATTCATGCTGTCGTTGCGCGTCAACATTGCTTGGCAACATGCCACACGGGCAGCCATGTGGTCGTCCGTCAGCATTCGTGGCACCCACCTGGATGACACTTTTCGCATTTTCAGGTCGTCATGCAGGATTGTGGGCACAGAACCGACAGAAATGCCAATTCTGGAGGCGATCTGTTCAACAGTCATTCGGCGATCCCCCAAAACAGTTGTCTCCACTTTCTCGATCATGTCGTCAGACCGGCTTGTGCGAGCCCGAGATTGTTTCGGTTTATTGTCAGACAATGTTCTGCCTTCATTAAACTGTCGCACCCACGAACGAACTTTCGACACATCCACAATTCCATCACCACATGTCTCCTTCAACTGTCGATGAATTTCAATTAGTTTCACACCACACAAATTCAGAAAACGAATGATTGCACGCTTTTCAAGTAAGGAAAACGTCGCCATTTTAAGTATTTAAAACAGTTCTCATTCTCGCCGCTGGCGGTAAAATTCCATCTGCCGTATGGTGCTGCAATCTCTGGGACGTATTGACAATGAACACGGCCTCATTTTAAAACAATGCGCATGTTTCTATCTCTTTCCAGTTCGGAGAAAAAAAATCGGAGGCCTTAGAACTTGAATGCACCTTGTACGAGGCCTTTGGGATCCAGAACGACGTTCCATATTACCTGCCTAAACCCACCGATTCCATATTCTGCTAACAGTCATTTGATCTCGACCAACGCGAGCAGCAATGTCGCGATACGATAAACCGCAATAGCGATAGGCTACAATCCGTCCTTTATCAAAGTAGGAAACGTGATGGTACGCATTTCTCCTCCTTATACGAGGTAACACAACAACTTTTCACCAGGCAACGCCGGGCAACTGCTGTTTGTGTATGAGAAATCGGTTGGAAACTTTCCTCATCTCAGCACGTTGTAGGTGTCGCCACCGGAGCTAACCTTGAGTGAATGCTCTGAAAAGCTAATCATTTGCATATGACAGCATCTTCTTCCTGTCGGTTAAATTTCTCGTCTATAGCACGTCATATTCGTGGTGTAGCAATTTTAATGGCCAGTAGTGTAGATAAACAGAAGTCTACTGGAATTCATGGTCAACCAATGGGTGTCATATCTAACCAAAAAGAATACAATGACGCCAGAGGAGATTCTTCAGACTGTGAAGAAATCATTTGTGGGGCTCCGCAAGGTTCAATCTTAGGTACACTGCTGTTTCTTGTACAACGGCTGTCCCTCACCCCCCCCCCCCCCCCCTCCGCCCCACCAACCCTCCACCGCACCCGGCCAAAGGAAATACTACTCATTACATCTTTCATGTGATAGCAAATGTCAGTGAACGCATCCATTTGTTCCCCATTACAAACAAAATGATTTTTAAGGCGGGTTTCTTCACGCCTGTACAATAGAGTGGCCCAGATTAATCTAGTGCGATATTCGTTTTATCGATATATATTAATAGAAACAGCAAATGACGAAGAATAACAAGTACTGGAGCAGCCACAGCACTGTCCGTGTGGGCACTGACTCCTTCTGCCGTACATGAGCGCTGCTCACTTGCTGCTGGAGTACTGGCTATTCTTCGAGTTTCACTACTGCTGTTAATACATATCGCTAAGGCGAATATCACAATAGAGTAATTCGGTACCGCTCTATCGAATGGGCCCGTAACATTTCTCCTTAAAAATAGCTTCTTTGCAGCGAGAAACAAACAGATGCTTCCCGTTGAAATTGGGCTTCGCACTAAAGACGTGACGAGCAGCATTTGTTAGGGGCTGAATATATCTACCGAAATACACTCCTGGAAATTGAAATAAGAACACCGTGAATTCATTGTCCCAGGAAGGGGAAACTTTATTGACACATTCCTGGGGTCAGAAACATCACATGATCACACTGACAGAACCACAGGCACATAGACACAGGCAACAGAGCATGCACAATGTCGGCACTGGTACAGTGTATATCCACCTTTCGCAGCAATGCAGGCTGCTATTCTCCCATGGAGACGATCATAGAGATGCTGGATGTAGTCCTGTGGAACGGCTTGCCATGCCATTTCCACATGACGCCTCAGTTGGACCAGCGTTCGTGCTGGACGTGCAGACCGCGTGAGACGACGCTTCATCCAGTCCCAGTGTATGAGATCGCTCCCCACACCATGATGGCGGGTGTTGGCCTGTGTGCCTCGGTCGTATGCAGTCCTGATTGTGGCGCTCACCTGCACGGCGCCAAACACGCATACGACCATCATTGGCACCAAGGCAGAAGCGACTCTCATCGCTGAAGACGACACGTCTCCATTCGTCCCTCCCTTCACGCCTGTCGCGACACCACTGGAGGCGGGCTGCACGATGTTGGGGCGTGAGCGGAAGACGGCCTAACGGTGTGCGGGACCGTAGCCCAGCTTCATGGAGACGGTTGCGAATGGTCCTCGCCGATACCCCAGGAGCAACAGTGTCCCTAATTTGCTGGGAAGTGGCGGTGCGGTCCCCTAATGCACTGCGTAGGATCCTACGGTCTTGGCGTGCATCCGTGCGTCGCTGCGGTCCGGTCCCAGATCGACGGGCACGTGCACCTTCCGCCGACCACTGGCGACAACATCGATGTACTGTGGAGACCTCACGCCCCACGTGTTGAGCAATTCGGCGGTACGTCCACCCGGCCTCCCGCATGCCCACTATATGCCCTCGCTCAAAGTCTGTCAACTGCACATACGGTTCACGTCCACGCTGTCGCGGCATGCTACCAGTGTTAAAGACTGCGATGGAGCTCCGTATGCCACGGCAAACTGGCGGTGCACAAATGCTGCGCAGCTAGCGCCATTCGACGACCAAACACCGCGGTTCCTGGTGTGTCCGCTGTGCCGTGCGTGTGATCATTGCTTGTACAGCCCTCTCGCAGTGTCCGGGGCAAGTATGGTGGGTCTGACACACCGGTGTCAATGTGTTCTTTTTTCCATTTCCAGGAGTGTACCAGGAAACTGCACCTCACGACTCTTAGTAACTGAATCCAACAATTAAAATTAGTTCTTGTTTCAGATGACACTGATATTGTAATCAATCCAAACAGATGTACAGGAACAAAAGAAATAGTACTGATGTTCTTAAAAGTATTATAGAGGCATTTTCTGCAAACGTTCTTACTCTCAGTTTCAGAGAGAAGCAACGTATTCTGTTCTACACATCTAGACGCACTGCAGCAATGATAAATGTAACCCCTAGTGAGATATTATAATTACGATGGAAGCTTCAAAATTTTCGGGTGTTCACACTGATGCGAATTGATAAAAGCATTATTCAACTACTAAAACAAGTCAGTTCAGCCACACCTGCACTTTGAGTCGTTGCATATCCTGGGGACAGAAAAATCACAAAATTAAAATATTTTACATATTTCCATTGACGAATATAGTATGGAATAATGTTCTGGTGCAACTCACTTGAAACAAAGTAACTAGTCGTTGCTCAGCAACGCGCCGTAAGAAACACACGTGGAGCACTCACAGTCCTCTTGTAGACATCTGTTTTTAGGAGTTAAGAATTTTTACTGCTGTTACACTCTATATGTATTCACTCATGAAGTTAGTTGCAAATGGCGGCGTTCTAATAAGTCCAGTACCAGACGGAAAAAAGACATTCATTGTTCCACATCAAAGATGAGTTTAGCCCAAAAACGGGGGTGCACGACACTACCATCCAATATTTTAATCATCTATCCAATGATTTAAAAGTCTGACAGATGGCAAAGTTAAATTTGAAACCAAAAGAAAAATTTTCTCTTAACCTGTTCCGCAGAAGAATTTATATTCATGTAATACTCAAATTTAATTTTGTATAAAAAAGAAAAAAACTTGTAAATGTGTAAATGACCTGTATGTAGCCCTATTTACTCGTACAACATTATCATTAATCGTCGTTAATCGTATAAATTATCCACGCAACACGAAACTAATATTGATCGAGAGTTACTATATCTCTGCAGTGACTGAAGATCGCAAATTTTTCTGTTGTTTCTTATGGCCTTGGCTTGCGGCTGCAAGTTTATCACATGTATTAAGCGGCTCTTATCAAAGAAATGGCCACGCGTGGTATGTAAGTAAGTTTGAACCGGTTACGTTTGTAAGAGGCAGTGGCCTTGTACGACTTCAGATTGCGCTGCCACCGATAATTTGTGATCTGTTCAGACGTCTTTGACCACGCTGTGAGACATCACTGGCATCTGCTTCTCGTCATCGGCGAATTTACGATCTGGCCAACTCTGTACTTGGTTATAGGAGTCTGGAAACCGCACAGACCTCTGTGTGACTGCCATCCTTAGTGAATAGCATTTGAGAATTCTAGAACGAAGTGGAATCAACAAATGTTAGTGCGTAACGTTTACTTATAAATCAGTTTAACAAAAAGTACTCTAATCAAATCATATTGTTCGAGAAAACTCAATAAATTCTCTCCACCTATCCACAAGCTGCACCCATGACACCAAAGATTAATTCGAGCGAATAAGTATTAAAGAGTTACTCCTCCATGAGTTAACCCACTGTTCTTAAAGTGAATGACTATGAATTGGCAGGGTATAGATGTAGATCCAATACTGATAGAGGAAGACTTATCACATTCATAAAAAGGAATATAAATAAAAAAATGTAGAAATAAATAAATTCTGTGTGTTTTATGATATAGAAGCATGAGCTTGTGAGTTAATATTGAGAAGTGCAATACATGGGATTGTTACAGTGCATAGTTCTCCACTGGATACCTGAAAAATTTTCATTAAAAAATTCGATGGTTTATTGTGCTATATGTCAAACAGAAAAAAAGGTTTATTAACTTGTTGTGATTTCAGTGTAAATTTCTTGAAGGATTCTGACAGGAAACGTGATCTAGACGTCCAGTTAACCACTTATAATTTAATGTCAGTCACAAACTACACTACCCGATTTATTTATGGCGGTAATACTCTTCTAGATGACGTATTTATAAAAAAAGAGGAAGTTAGAGAAACGCATGTCCCTCCTGTGGTAAATAAACTGTTGGGTCGCGATTCACAGTTAGCCATAATATACAACTTAACCCTATATACAACTCAGAAACATTCTAAGAAAACAGTGAGGCTTGTTAATCTTACAAATCCTGAAGATTTTAAAGAAAGCTTAAAAATTTTGGCTGGGCTTCAGTTCACAATGATCCTGATTCTCAACTGACGATTTCTCAATAAGTTTCTATCCATTTCTGAAAGTAGTGTTCCTAAATAGGTAATGAAATTTAACAATTGTAAGTCTTTAAAGAAACTTTGGATCACTACAGGTCTTAGTGTCTTCACAAAAAAAGAACATGTACAAAATAAGCAAAACAAGTAAGAGCCCAGAAATACTTTCATGTTATAAACAGCCGGCCGCTGTAACTGAACGGTTCTAGGCGCTTCAGTCTGGAATCGCACGACCGCTACGGTCGCAGGTTCGAATCCTGCCTCGGGCATGAATTTGTGTGATGTCCTTAGGTTAGTTAGGTTTAAGTAGTTCTAAGTTCTAGGGGACTGATGACCTCAGATGTTAAGTCCTATAGTGCTCAGAGCCATTTTGTTATAAACAGTAGTGTAAAATATTAAGAGAAGTCGTAAAAATCCAGGAATATGAACATATTGACTGAAATTGAAAGATGAGACGAGAAAATCAAATCAATATTGAATATTATTAGGCAGAAGGCATGGGAAGGAGTCATAGAACATGAAATTTTTTGTTGAAGAGAATGGGAGCATTATAAAAGACAGTTCATATCAGTAGTTTTTAACAATAGGTAGAGAAATTGATGGAAATAGTTCAAACGATAAAACAAAACGGCACACAGTGGGATCCACACAGATGACAATGAAATAAAAATTAATCTCACACCTCTGTCCGAAATATGGGAGATCATCGTAACATTCAAAAGTGCAGTTTCATATGGGGTGGATAGCCTCGAATCAGCCACTGAAAAGTTGATTTTCTTCGTCACTTAATTCAGGGGTTTTTCACACTTACGTGACGCATCATTAATTCAGGGGTTTTTCACAGGCAAATTGAAATATAACATTGTTAGGTCACTTGAATAAGCAGGGTGACTCTGTACAAGTTAGCAACTACCTCCCAGTGACACTCCTTACATCATAAAATTTTTGAAATCACTCCACTCCAAAACTACCGCGGTGGCACTGGTACAGCAACCGTAATACCTGTTTAGATGCAGACAAAACAGTCTTAGTTGCACGAGGTAGTTGTATTTCAACTTCACGTGTGACGTGTTTCGCCTGTTTTAGGCATCATCAGATAGTCTGGGGAAATTAAAAACTGGTATAAGTACAAATTTGCTATTAAACACAATAATAAATGAATAAATTAAAAATAACAGAAGAACATTGACTGGATATGGAGCACAGGGCCATATTTGTGTTTCAGGGGGTAGTGAGGGGTACAAAGTTCCACTCATAAATTATTGCACCATAACTGAGCTTACCAATAAAAACTCTTGCTAATCGTGACCGAGGCATTGTACGTAATTAAAAGTCCCATAGAATCGGGAGGAAACATCCAGATAGCCACTGTAAATGCTTCATTACATCACGTAGAAGCATCACGAAAAAAGGTAATGACATCAGGAAAAAGGAAGCTATTAAGCGAGCAAGGGGTACCTAACATAGGCAAACAGACAAGTTCAGTGGGCAGAAAAATTCACGAACGCCAAATACACCCATATAATGGCTAGGTTAATACGCCTTTGGCAAATGAACGGGCACTAATAAAAGGAAAGAACAAAAAAAATTAGTAAAAATGTGAAGCAACGAAGTCATAAGCAGACAAAACGGGAAAACTGGCAGTAACGATAACTTACCCATGAGGAAACCGCCCCATGAACACAAATATTGTCTGTTTACAACACTCTGAGCACGTGCTGACCTGCCGGCAACGTGACTGGCAAGCGGGTGTCAGCGTCCCGTGGACCCTTGTGAGAGTAGGCTCATGAGGTGGCGCGCTAGCTGATTTCTAAGGCTTAAATAAATATTTAGTAAGTAATATAGGCAAAATCCCTCTTTCTGACGGCGGTATCAGTAAAGAATTAGACAATATGCGCTTTGTAAGACATAAAAATGGTTATAACCCTTCACTGGTGGACCGTTTATATAATGAACGAAAATCTGCTGCAGTCTCTCCTATTAATTTTTCGCTTACATCTGCATTGTGCTAAAGCACACCTGTGGCTATTTCGGCGTACTGATTTTTTCGAAGCGCTCTCCCAACCAATACACGCTCCCCCATAAGGGGCAACTTATCAGGAATTTATTCTCTAAGTCAGTTGCCTACCAAATTCGGTATACAGAATGCTCCTCTGACAATATCATTCAAACTGGGAGATCTTTCGCTGTTAGGTTTAACGAGTATCTACTGACAAACAAGGTCAAGTGAAAAATTTTTCCCCCTTTGCCCAGCACCTCAAATCTTCTGGCCGTCCTCCCTCAGATTTAGAAAACCTTAAAATTCTTGACGCGGCCACCAAAGGCCAGAAACGGAATTTATTGGCAGAGTTTGAAATTGCCAAGCAAATCTTTTCAGATCTCGGTATCTAACAAACACAAAAGTCTGTTCGAAACATCAAACGTTTTTTGATATAATGATGCGTATCTTTAAATGATGGTTGCCAACTGTATTACTTACTGAATGTTTTTTAAGTCTTAGAAATCAGCTAGTTGAGTTTTAGCGCGCCACCTTGTGACCCCTTTCCCACTAAGGCTCCACAGAGTCTTGACACTTAGTTGTCAGTCTAGTTGCCGCCATGACAGCGCGTGCTCAAAGTGTTGTAAACAGAACATATTTATGTTCATGGGGCTGTTTCTTCATTGGTAAGTTATGACCGTTACAGTTAGTTTACCAGTTTTGCGTTGGTTCTGGCTTCGTTGCTTCATATTTTTACTAAAAAAATTTAGTTGTTTCTTTATTCTTATTAGTGCCCATTCTTTTGCCAAAGGTGTATTAGCCTAGCCTTATAAGGATGTATTTTGCACTCGCGAGTTTTTTCTGCTCACTGAACTTGCTTATTTTTGTAAGTTAGGCACGCCTTTCACACGTGAGTAGCTTTTCTTTTTCTACTGTGTTTAGCTTTATTCGTGTTGCTTCTAAGTGATGTAATGGAACATTCACAGTGTTCATCTGGCTGTTTCCTCCTAGTTGTTTGGGACTCTTAATCATTTTTGACTCCTCGGTTACGAGTATTAAGAATTTTATCGATGATGTAATGAAGCATTGACTGTGGCTATCTGGCTGTTACCTCTCGGTTCTGTGGGACTTTTAATTCTGTTCGACGCCTTGGACACGATTAGGAAGAGCTCAGTTATGGTGCAATATTTTGTAAGTTGAAATTTATACCCCTCACCACATCCTGAAACACAAATATGGCCCTGTGCTCCATAGTCCAATCGATGTTTGTCTTTCTTCTGTTATTTTTAATTTATTCATTTATATTGTCTTTAACAGCAATTTATACTTACACCAGTATGTAATTTCCTGAGATTGTTTGATGATGCCTAGAACAGGAGAAACGCGTCACATGTAACTGGCTATCTGGCTGTCACCTCCCGGTTCTGTGGGGCTTTTAATTATGTTCGACGCCTTGGTCACGATTAGGAAGAGCTTTTATCGGTAAGCTCAGTTATGGTGCAATATTTTGTAAGTTGAAATTTATACCCCTAACCACCCCCTGAAACACAAATATGGCCCTGGCTTCATAGTCCAATCGATGTTTGTCTTTCTTCTGTTATTTTTAATTTATTCATTTATATTGTCTTTAAGAGCAATTTATACTTACAACAGTACGTAATTTCCTGAGATTGTTTGATGATGCCAAGGACAGGAGAAACGCGTCACATGTGAAGAATATTTTTTCTGTATCTAAAAATTATAAAATTTTTGAGAAGGTAATGTGCTGTAGAGTGTCACTCACTTCTGTGGTAATGGGATACTTTGCCACAATCACAGTTTGGATTTCAAAAGGCCATTCTTTCGAGTCAGATATACACTAAATGAGCACATAATGAAATCTTTAAATAATGAAAATCACCATTCGGTAACTTCTGTGACTTTACACTATTAGAGTTGTCTATTAAAGATGTTATCTTTTTATGGAGTAAATAGTTCTGCACATGCCTGATTTAGTTCTTATTTAAAAATAAGATTGCAGAAAGTTTCCCTAGAGCTTTAGAGTAATATAAAGAGGGACGTCACATAATCTGCATGGGGAGACATTACAATGGGGGTCTCACAGACTTCGGTGATGGCCCACTAGTGTTCTTGCTTGACGGTAATAATTTATCATTTTTCTTTGAATTAACAGGCAGAAGCAGTCCTGTTTGCAGATGATGCAAGTATTATTGCGAAACCAAGCAAAGAAACGTAAACAGACAAAATAGTAATGAAGTTTTTGCGAAAGTTACTGACTGGTTTTTCACAAATGGATAGCAGTGTCAAAAAAAAAAATTCACTACTCTTTAATCTGGTATACTAAGAAGAAATAGTAGAAAAGAGAAATTCTTATTTCTACATCTACTACATCTACATCTACATTTATACTCCACAAGCCACCCAACGGTGTGTGGCGGAGGGCACTTTACGTGCCATTGTCATTACCTCCCTTTTCTGTTCCACTCGCGTACGGTTCGCGGGAAGAACGACTGTCTGAAAGCCTCCGTGCGCGCTCGAATCTCTCTAATTTTACATTCGTGATCTCCTCGGGAGGTATAAGTAGGGGGAAACAATATATTCGATACCTCACCCAGAAACGCAACCTCTCGAAACCTTGCGAGCAAGCTACACTGCGATGCAGAGGTCTCTCTTGCAGAGTCTGCCACTTGAGTTTGCTAAACATCTCCGTAACGCTATCACGGTTACCAAATAACCCTGTGACGAAACGCGCCGCTCTTCTTTGGATCTTCTCTATCTCCTCCGTCAACCCGATCTGGTACGGATCCCACACTGATGAGCAATACTCAAGTATAGGTAGAACGAGTGTTTTGTAAGCCACCTCCTTTGTTGATGGACTACATTTTCTAAGGACTCTCCCAATGACTCTCAACCTGGTACCCGCCTTACCAACAATTAATTTTATATGATCATTCCACTTCAAATCGTTCCGCAATCATACTCCCAGATATTTTACAGAAGTAACTGCTACCAGTGTTTGTTCCGCTATCATGTAATCATACAATAAAGGATCCTTCTTTCTATGTATTCGCAATACATTACATTTGTCTATGTTAAGGGTCAGTTGCCACTCCCTGCACCAAGTGCCTATCCGCTGCAGGTCTTCCCGCATTTCGCTACAATTTTCTAATGCTGCAACTTCTCTGTATACTACAGCATTATCCGCGAAAAGCCGCATGGAACTTCCTACACTATCTACTAGGTCATTTATAGATATTGTGCAAATCAATGGTCCCATAACACTCTCCTGTGGCACGCCAGAGGTTACTTTAACGTCTGTAGACGTCTCTCCATTGAGAATAACATGCTGTGTTCTGTTTGCTAAAAAGTCTCCAATCCAGCCACACAGTTGGTTTGATATTCCGTAGGCTCTTACTTTGTTTATCAGGCGACAGTGCGGAACTGTATCGAACGCCTTCCGGAAGTCAAGGGAAATGGCATCTACCTGGGAGGCTGTATCTCACACGATCGCTGTTTCCGGAATCCATGTTTTGTGTATTGATTAATATTTAAACTGTAAAAACAATATAGTAGACCTAAAACGCTTAGGTCCGGCTACCTTTGCCACAAGAATAATTCCCAACATTGGGAAGTCAGTAAGTTAACGCATTTTGCATATTTTGGTTCGCTGGTTTTATGGGATAGTATTCTGAGGTAACTTTGCACTTAGGCAAAAGCAATATTCATTGCACAAAAGTAAGTGACTACAATTACACGTACATGTCGCGTGCATCTCTTTAAGGACCTGGGATTATTAACCACAGCCTCACAAAACATTTATGCACGTCAGAAATTTGTTACCGACAACACATATGAGTATGAGATATTCACAAGAACAACACTAGAAAGAAAAAGATCTGCATTATTCTTTAGTGAATCTAACTGCGGCACACATATGGGTGGAATATGCGGCTATAAGTCTCTTTGACAAATTGAACGTGGAAAAAAATTGTCTGGCAGATAGCAGAAGTACGAGGGCTATTCGGAAAGTAAGGAACGATAGGTCGCGAAATGAAAACCACAGTGAAAATCAAAACTGTTTGATTTGCAACGGTTAGCTACACCTTCCAGTTACTTCTCTATACATTCGCCACTCAGACTTAGACATCTGTCGTAGCGTTGTACCAACTTTTCAATTCCCTCGTTATAGAAGACAGCCGGCAGCACTTTGCGACAATTTTCTGCTCTGGACTGCAACTCGTTGTCTGGGTCAAAATATTGTCTTCGTAGCAAGCGATTCATCTGAGCAGAGATGAACCTCAGGGGTAACCAATTACGCGCTGTATAGTGGGTGATCAAACACTACCCATCGAAAACGCTGCAGGAGCATCTTCATTGCCCCTTCAGAGCGCGGCCGAAAATTGTCATGTAGAAAGAACTGCACGACAGTTATGCTATGAAGATTGCTTAGCTTCAGGTGAAATCTTTCCCACAGGCCCTCATACTTGGTGGGAGACGCTAATTTCTAGCCATCTTCACCACTCTTTCAGGGTTATTGTGCGGTTCGGCCCCCGGTGGACCCCCAGGGAACGTCTCACACCAGACGAGTGTAACCCCTATGTTTGCGTGGTAAAGTAATGGTGGCGTACGCGTACGTGGATAGCTTGTTTGCGCAGCAGTCATCGATATAGTGTAGCTGAGGAGGAATAAGAGGAACCAGCCCGCATTCGCCGAGGCTGATAGAAAACCGCCTAAAAACCAAAACCATCCACAGACAGGCCAGCTCACCAGACCCGACACAAGTCCGCCGGGCTGGTTAGTGCTGTTCCCAGTCCGGAAAGCCGTGTGTTAGACCGCACGGCTAACTGGGCGAGCTTATTTCAACAGTGCTTTTCATAACTGAGAGAAACACACACGTTTACAACACTGTTCAGTAACATCAATGTGGCCACCGTCGAAAGCCTGAATAACCACCTTTTGCAACGTGGATCCTTGGGAGATTTGCAGGAAGAGCGTGAATGAGGTTCCGGAAGGTACCAACACGGATGTGGTTCCATGCCGACTCCAGAGACGTGACTGGCTGCTATAGGTTTCTTGGTTGAGGATCCGTGGCACAAAGAATCGGGTCGATGTGGTCGCATAGCTTCTCCATTGGTTTTAAGTCCGTGGAGTTTTAAATCCGGGAATTTTGGTGACAAGGGGAGTACGGGAAACTCATCCTGGTACTGTTCGAATCACTCACGTACACAGCGAGCTGTGAAACACCTTGCATTGTCTCGCTGGCAGATGCCCTCTTGGCGAGGAAAAATAAACTGGATGTAGAGGTGGAAACGATGCGCAAGAATAGTTCACACTTGCCCTGATCGATTATGGCTTCCAGAAAGATGAGGTCTCCCAGAAAAGTCCACGGAAACATTCTCCAAACAATAACGCTCTCTCTTCCGACATGGAGCCTACCGACGTTTTTTGCAGTCATATCGCTTTCAGATGTTTCACGCTGTACACGCCTACGGACATCTGTCCGATTGATTATAAAATGTGATTTTATCTGAAAAGGCCACCTGTCGCCATTCAGTGGACGTCCAGTTGTGCTATTTGCGTGCAAATTCCAGCCGTCAGCATGGATGCATGTAAAGGTGCCTGCTGCGGAAGCACAGCAAAATTCGCTAAACGACCGTTGAGGAGACACTGTCTGGAGCCCTTTGGCTCATTTGGGCGGTCAGTTGCTCAACAGTTGTACGTCTCCGCAGCCGTTGTTCACTGCTGCCATCTATGGCCCATTGTGCACCACAGTTGCTTGGCGCCGGTTTTGGATAGCACCATTTTGCATGGACGATATACTTTAACCACGACGGGATTAAAACAGTTTACAAACTTAGCCGAGTCCACCCTCGCCCCGAAAGCTAATCGTGGTAATGACCATCAGACAAATCGCTCCGTTTCCGCATCCAGCACAACGACAGCACTGTTTTCCTTGTCCTCCAGAAACGCTTCATATATCCTCCACTGCTAGTACTGCCACCTGACGTCTGTGAGTGGTTATTGCAGGCTGACGTCGAATATACGGGGTAGTCACATTAATGTGACTGTACGGTGTATTGCGTGAATGGGTCGTGAGTGAAAAGCACGAGCTTCCCTTTTCGATTCAAAACTTATTTACTTTGATTTAATGAAACACTCTTCGTAACATATTTTGAAAAAAGATAATTTCAGCCGCAATTACTGTGACTCAAGTGACAGATTCATAAAAGTGCAAAAGTATCGCGATACAGTAACGCTTACTGTCATCGTGTGGGCCTTTAGAGAAAGCTGAACGAACGACCATGCGGAAATTCGTTGTTAACTTATTAGGGAACCATATTTCTCAATGAAAGCAGGTGTTGATAGATGTGAAAATTACCGAACTATCAGTTTAATAAGTCACGGCTGCAAAATACTAACGCGAATGCGAATGTAAAAACGAGTAGAAGCCGACCTCGGAGAAGATCAGTTTGGATTCCGTAGAAATATTGGAACACGTGAGGCAATACTGACCCTACGACTTATCTTGGAAGCTAGATTAAGGAAAGACAAACCTACGTTTCTAGCATTTGTAGACTTAGAGAAAGCTTTTTACAATGTTGACTGGAACACTCTCTTGCAGATTCCGAAGGTGGTAGGGGTACAGTACAGGGAACGAAAGGCTATTTACAATTTGTACAGAAACCAGATGACATTTATAAGAGTTGAGGGACATAAAAGGGAAGCAGTGGTTGGGAAGGGAGTGAGACAGGGTTGTAGCCTCTCCCCAATGTTATTCAATCTGTATATTGAGCAAGCAGCAAAGGAAACAAAAGATAAATTCGGAGTAGGTATTAAAATCCATGGAGAAGAAATAAAAATCTTGAGGTTCGCCGTTGACATAGTAATTCTGTCAGAGACAGCAAAGGCCTTGGAAGAGCAGTTGAACGGAATGGATAATGTCTTGAACGGAGGATACAAGATGAACATCAACAAAAGCAAAACGAGGATAATGGAATGTAGCCGAATTAAGTCGGGAGATGCTGAGGATATTAGATTAGGAAATGAGACACTTAAAGTAGTAAAGGAGTTTTGCTATTTGGGGAGCAAAATAACTGATGATGGTCGAAGTACAGAGGATATAAAATGTAGATTGGCAATGGCAAGGAAAAAGGAAAGCGTTTCTGAAGAAGAGAAATTTGTTAACATCGAGTATAGATTTAAGTGTCAGGAAGTCTTTTCTGAAAGTATTTGTATGGAGTGTAGCCATGTATGGAAGTGAAACGTGGACGATAAATAGTTTGGAAAGGAAGAGAATAGAAGCTTTCGAAATGTGGTGCTACAGAAGAATGCTGAAGATTAGATGGGTAGATCACATAACTAATGAGGAGGTATTGAATAGGATTGGGGAGAGGAGAAGTTTGTGGCACAACTTGACTAGAAGAAGGGATCGGTTGGTAGGACATGTTATGAGGCATCAAGGGATCACCAATTTAGCATTGGAGGGCAGCGTGGAGGGTAAAAATCGTAGAGGGAGACCAAGAGATGAATACACCAAGCAGATTCAGAAGGATGTAGGTTGCAGTAGGTACTGGGAGATGAAGAAACTTGCACAGGATAGAGTAGCATGGAGAGCTGCATCAGAACTGAAGACCACAACATAAACAACAACATTTCTCAATTTGAGAACATCTGTCCACCTGATCCGTACCAGATAGGGTTGATAGAATAGATAGAGAAGATCCAACGGAGAGCAGCGCGCTTCGTTACAGGATCATTTAGTAATAGCGAAAGCATTACGGAGATGATAAACTCCAGTGGAAGACTCTGCAAGAGAGACGCTCAGTAGCTTGCTCCGGGCTTTTGTTGAAGTTTCGAGAACATACGTATATCTAGCGAAGAGACCATTAGGATATAGTCAGAGAGATTAGAGGCCACACAGAGGCATACCGACAATACGAGACTGGAATAGAAGGGAGAAACGATAAATGTACTCAAGGTACCCTCCGCCACACACCGTTAGTTGGCTTGCGGAGTATGGATGTAGATTTAGATTTTCTAAGATAGCAGATCAGGGTTGTACTCTTTTAGCGGGAGAGGCATTATAATTATTTCGAGGAATGATTTGGTTACCTGCGTCACCTGACATGAAAGTATCCTAACACCTCTGGAGTAGATACTCAGGATGCAGGAGGCTCATTAGTTGTATTTCTCTGTTTTCTGACTGAGTGACCCGGTAAGGGCTACGGCTTTTTAGTACATAGCGAAGCGAGGCCAGCGACATGGGCCGGCGCTGTGACCGCGGTCGGAAATGAGATAGAGCCTAGCCGATAGCGAAGGCGGAACAACCCCGCAAAACGCCACGGCTGCGGTCTCTGCTTCCCGGAACGTTCGCCCTCTAGCCTCGGTTTCATATCTCACTCAGCTAAGACTGAAACTTCTTCCCAACTGCCAATTCTCTGATCTTTTTCTGTACTACTACTTGAATCTCTTTACCAAGATAATGTGACTCTCTCCGTAATCTATTGAACGTAGCTGAACTCCAAAATATAAATACCCCAACCAAGAAATGAAACGAGCGTACGTCATTATTGGCCGGGAAACCCCATGTGGTGTTGTTTCGCCGCCTACTGAAAGTGTTTTTATTTGACGCCACTTGGGCGATTTCAGCGTCGACGATGCTGAAGTGATGACGATGGAACGAAGATGAGGACTGCACATATCCACTTCTGAGCGGATAAAATCTCGCTCCCGGCCGGGAATCGAAATCGGTTCCTCTGATTGACAGTCAGATGCATTGACCACGTCTTTTTTTTTATTTTTTGTACCACTTACATCACCTACTGAAGCAGTCTTCAAAAATTGTTCAACAGATAATAGTAAAGTATTAGAAACAAACGTAGAAGCCTCCAATAGAGAGAGGCTGTATTATGAAGCACTTCCGAAAAGAAACGGATCTCATGATATTGTGAGTTGACTTAAATCCGAAATTAGCAGTAATCAGACGTTTGGGGCAAACCTTAGTTGCGTCATTTCGAATAAAATACACGATCTTTGGAGAGCTATATCTGTCATCGTCATCAGTTGTCCCCATCAACATCTTCACTTCGAGGGGCGAGGTTAACTGCTTCACCAACCTTGTTGCGGACCAAGCCTCATTTCGAGCCTACCAGAGTTTCTTCTTCCTTTCAGAATGTGTCTCAACAGTTGTCATCAGTGTTCATCCTGGTATTCTACTTACATGCTTCTTCCGCCTGTTTCCATATATGTCGCATATCCCTTCAAGATTCAGTTCTTTCTAATTCGTTCATTCCTAATCCACTCTTGCATGTCCAACCTTTGACTGTTCGTAGAAATCTCATTTATTCGAACGTATTTTGTGCTGATCCCCCTTTGTGAGAACCCATGATTCGCTCCCGTGCAGCAAGACGTCACAGTCATAGTTTTATAATACTTTATTTTTGTTACCTTTCTATACTGCGCTAAGAAATCACGGGGTCAGGTTTTTGAAACCCGTTATTTTCCCCGTATTTGCGACAAAGAAGTTTGCTATTTGGCTCGACGTTGCCTACAACCTTCCTCTGTGATGACAGAAAAGGCTTGACGCTCTGAGACGTCACCCTCAGGCTTGAGTACGCTTCAAAGAGCAAGGCGTCGACACATGCGAAAAAGAAGGCAGAGCTCGGAAGTTCATGTGAACTGTGCCATGGGTGGCTGATGTTACTTTGGTACCAAATTTAGTCACAATTCTGCCCAATGCCACCATAGTCGTTCACACGATGTGGAGATCGTCACCACCCTCCCTCACCCACATCTCACCCTTTCCCTGGACGCATATGTGATGGGGGTCGGAACCACGTCACTTAGTGCTTAAAAAACTTTGCTTTCTTATGCGTCGGCGAGGAAAACATTTCAGATCCATCACCGCCCAAAACTGACTCGATAGGCGATAGGCGGCGTCTTTTGGGAGTTCATTTACACAGGGTTCACGGTCGAAAACGACGCTTTACAGTGCGAGGTGTAACAAATCAATGTCCATGACAACCACTGGCGCTGCCGACACTCGTCCCCCCCCCCTCATATGATTAAACTCATCTCTAAGGACATTGTAGATTTGCAGTCCCACTGAACATGATATTAGCACTGTGCAGTGTAATGTGATCATACGTTTTGCACCAGGAAACAGGATGGAACCATTTGGCGGAATCTTAACGTGATTGGGACATGGTTGCAAATAAAATGGCAAAGGGTCTCTCTAAGACCCCAACTTGGCAACATCCTCAGTGCCACGCAAGCACCTTTGGTGAGCACCTTAACAATGTATCTGTACAAATACAGCCATTGATCGTTTTCTAGGTGCATGCAAGCATGAATTCGTTCTATACCCCTCCGATTTTGCATGACTGGCAATGGCAAGGAAAGCGTTTTTGAAGAAGAAAAATTTGTTAACATCGGGTATAGGTTTAAAAGTCAGGAAGTCGTTTCTGAAAGTATTTGTATGGAGTGTAGCCATGTATGGAAGTGAAGCGTGGACGATAAATAGTTTAGACAAGAAGAGAATAGAAGCTTTCGAAATGTATTGCTAAAGAAGAATGCTGAAGATTAGATGGGTAGATCACATAACTTATGAGGAGGTATTGAATAGAATTGCAGAGAAGAGGAGCTTATGGCACAACTTGACTAGAAGAAGGGATCGGTTGGTAGCACGTGTTCTGAGACATCGAGGGATCGCCAGTTTAGTACTGGAGGGCAGCGTGGAGGGTAAAAATCGAAGAGGGAGACAAAGAGATGAATACACTAAGCAGATTCAGAAGGATGTAGGTTGCAGTAGGTACTGGGAGATGAAGAAGCTTGCCCAGGATACAGTAGCATGGAGAGCTGCATCAAACCAGTCTCAGGACTGAAGACCACAACACAAGCAGGTACTAGTGCTAAAGTGTGACATCACTCAGCTAAAAGAGTGTTGAAGGGGTTGCCTGCCTGCAGGCTCCTAGGAATCTGTTGACGGATCTCTCTGCACAGGTACATTTGTAAAGTGCTCAGCAAAGGGTTGCGGATGGCACCGGAGGTGTTGCCTAGTATTAATCATCGCCCAAAAGGCAGTTGATGGCCCAAAACGAAGTGGTGGTTTCTTTGAAGCCTTTTGTGCCGCCTCTGTGGCGTTTTAGTGTCGATTCTGAGCGGTGGAGTACCTGAAAAGGTTTCTTCAGACCCCGCCCCTCTCCCACAAGGAAACCGAGCGTGATTTCAACGTTAGGCGACGCGGTAGTGGCATCCATCAGAAATCTGACAAGAGAAGGCGTAGCGTGAGGACCTTCCCATAGTTTCACGCGTCAGCAGTGGCGTTGGGCAGAATTGCGGTGAAATTCGGTGACATGATTAAAACACCTTACACCTCACGTGAATCTCTGAGCTTTCACTTTTTTTCGCCTGTATCGATACCTTGAGGTGTAAAGCGTCACTGAGCCCGAGGGTAACGTTGCAGGGCGCCAAGCTTTTTCAAATTAAAGACTCTCTCATCGTTTTGCGTAGTGCAGTTTCGTTCAAGTTCCTGTTAATAGTGCCGTGTATACACGGAAACTGATAAAGCTTGTAGTAAATATCTCTATGTTGCTAACTTATTAGGTTTCATAAATAATTACAACTGGTAACTTGTTCAGTTATTCTGCTTTGGTAAATTTTCTTCCGATTAGCGCATATCCTTCAAATGTCATCAACTCCGTTTCATTAACTGAGGTTTCCATATTGTATTCTTTGTCGAGTTGCTGAAACTTGCTTATGTCGCACTGTAATTTCGTTTCACTGTCAAATACAACCAATCGTCTGTAAACGGGCAGGTGCTTATGGTTCCATATTGTGATATCTGTAATCCAGGATCTACTTCTTGTTTCCGTTTCCTTAAAAAGTCATCAGCGTATATACGAGTATTATAAGATTCGGTGATAAACTGCACCCTTGCGTGACACCTGACTCACAGGAGTCATATTTGAAAATCTTGCACCGGCTTTAATCGTTATTTTAGTGTCTGTGATGTCTTTAGGGTAACCTAGAGAACGCTCTATAGTATTTACGAAATGTGTAAAGGCTACCGTATATGTGTGTCCTTATTAAGTTCGCATATTTTGTTTATTTATTTATTTTGAGCTATCAGTCTTCTGACGGGTTTGATGCTGCCCGTCATGAATTCCTCTCCTGTGCCAGCCTCTTCATCTCAGTGTAGCACTTGCAGCCTACGTCCTCAATTATTTGTTGGATGTATTCCAATCTCCGTCATCCTCTATTGCTTTTACCCTCTACAGCTCCCTCTAGTATCGTGTAAGGCATTCCCTCATGTCTTAACAGATGTCCTTCCATCCTGTTCCTTCTCTTTGTCAGTGTCTTCCGTATACCCTTCCCTCGCCTATTGTCCGGAGAACCTCCTCATTCCTTACCTTATCAATACATCTAATTTTCAATATTCCTCTGTAGTACCACACCTCAAATGCTTCGATTCACTACTATTCCGGGTTTCCCACAATCCATGTCTCACTACCATACAGCGCTGTACTCCGTACTTACATTCTCAGAAGTTTCTTCCTCAAATTAAGGCCTGTATTTGATACTAGCAGACTTCTCTTGGCCAGGAAAGCCCTTTCTGCCAGTGATAGTCTGCTTTTTGTGTCCTCCAGGCTCCGTCCATTGTGGATTATTTTGCTCCCTGTTGTTGTTGTTGTCTTCAGTACTGAGACCGGTTTGATGCAGCTCTCCATGCTAATCTATCCTGTGCAAGCTTCTTCAACTCCCAGTACCTACTGCAGCCTACATCCTTCTGCTTCTGCTTAGTGTATTCATCTCTTGGTCTCCCTCTACGATTTCTACCCTCCAAGCTGCCCTGCAATCCCAAATTGGTGATCCCTCGATGTCTCAGAACATGTCCTACCAACCGATCCCTTCTTCTTCTCAAGTTGTGCCACAAGGTGCTCTTCTCTCCAATTCTATTCAATACCTCCTCATTAGTTATGTGATCTACCCATCTAATCTTCAGCGTTCTTCTGCAGCACCACATTTCGAAAGCTTCTATTCTCTTCCTGTCTAAACTATTTATCGTCCACGTTTCACTTCCATACATGGCTACACTCCACACAAATACTTTCAGAAACGACTTCCTGACGTTTAAATATATACTCGATGTTAACAAATTTTTATTCTTCAGAAACGCTTTCCTTGCCATTGCCAGTCTACATTTTATATTCTCTCTACTTCGACCGTCATCAGTTATTTTGCTCCCCAAATAGCAAAACTCCTTTACTACTTTAAGTATCTTATTTCCTAATCTAATACCCTCAACATCACCTGACTTAGTTCGACTTCATTCCATTATCCTCGTTTTGCTTTTGTTGATGTTCATCTTATATCCTCCCTTCAAGACACTATCCATCCGTTCAACTGCTGTTCCAAGTCCTTTGCTGTCTCTGACAGAATTACAATGTCATCAGCGAACCTCAGAGTTTTTACTTCTTCTCCATGGATTTTAATACCTACTCCGAACTTTTCTTTTGTTTCCTTTACTGCTTGCTCAATATACAGATTGAATAACATCGGGGATAGGCTACAACCCTGTCTCACTCCTTTCCCAACCACTGCTTCCCTTCCATACCCCTCGACTTTTATGACTGCCATCTGGTTTCTGTACAAATTGTAAATAGCCTTTCGCTCCCTGTATTTTACCCCTGCCACCTTCAGAATTTGTAAGAGAGTATTCCAATTAACACTGTCAAAAGCTTTCTCTAAGTCTACAAATGCTAGAAATGTAGGTTTTTTTCCTTAATCTTTCTTCTAAGATAAGTCGTAGGTGCCTCACGTATTCCAACATTTCTACGGAATCCAAACTGATCTTCCCCGAGGTCAGCTTCTATCAGTTTTTCCATTCGTCTGTAAAGAATTCGCTTTTGTATTTTGCAGCTGTGACTTATTATACTGATAGTTCGGTAGTTTTCACCTCTGTCAACATCTGCTTTTTTTGGGATTTGAATTATTATATTCTTCTTGAAATCTGAGGGTATTTCGCCTGTCTCGTGCATCTTTCTCACCAGATGGTAGAGTTTTGTCAGGACTGGTTCTCCCAAGGCTGTCAGTAGTTCTAATGGAATGTTGCCTACATCGGGGGCCTTGTTTCGACTCAGGTCTTTCAGTGCTCTGTCAAACTCTTCACGCTGTATCATATCTCCCATTTCATCTTCATTTACATACTCTTCCATTTCCATAATATTGTCCTTAAGTACATCGCCCTTGTATAGACCCTCTATATACTCCTTCCACCTTTCTGCTTTCCCTTCTTTGCTTAGAACTGGTTTTCCATCAAAGCTCTTGATATTCATGCAAGTGGTTCTACTTTCTCCAAAGGTCTCTTTAATTTTGCTGTAAGCAGTATCTATCTTACCCCTAGTGAGATAGGCCTCTACATCCTTATATTTGTCCTGTAGCCAACACTGCTTAACCAGTTTGCACTTCCTGTCGATCTCATTTTTGAGACATTTGTATTCTTTTTTGCCTGCTTCATTTACTGCCTTTTTATATTTCCTCCTTTCATCAATTAAATTCAATATTTCTTCTGTTACCCAAGGGTTTCTACTAGCCCTCGTCTTTTTACCTACTTGATCCTCTGCTGCTTTCACTATTTCATCTCTCAAAGCTACCCATTCTTCTTCTACTGTATTTCTTTCTTCAATTCCTGTCAATTGTTCCCTTATGCGCTCCCTGAAACCCTGTACAACCTCTGGTTTAGTCAGTTTATCCAGGTCCCATCTCCTTAAATTCCCACATTTTTGCAGTTTCTTCAGTTTTAATCTACAGTTCATAACCAATAGTTTGTGGTCAGAATCCACATCTGCCCCTGGAAATGTCTTACAATTTAAAACCTGGTTTCTAAATCTCTGTCTTACCATTATATAATCTATCTGAAATCTTCTACTATCTCCAGGGTTTTCCATATATACAACCTTCTTTCATGATTCTTTAACCAAGTGTTAGCTATGATTAAGTTATGCTCTGTCCAAAATTCTACCAGGCGGCTTCCTCTTTCATTTCTTAGCCCCAATCCATATTCACCTACTATATTTCCTTCTGTGCCTTTTCCTACTCTCGAATTCCAGTCACCCATGACTGTTAAATTTTCGTCTCCCTTCACTACCTGAATAATTTCTTTTATAGCATCATACATTTCATCAATTTCTTCGTCATCTGCAGAGCTAGTTGGCATATAAACTTGTACTACTGTAGTATGCGTGGGCTTCGGGTCTATCTTGGCCACAATAATGCGTTCACTATACTGTTTGTAGTAGCTTACCCGTACTCCTATTTTTATATTCATTATTAAACCTACTACTCCTGCACTACCCCTATTTGATTTTGTAGAGCGCCAGTTTTCTTTCTCCTGGTAACGGCGTCCTCTTGAGTAATCCCCGCCAGTAGATCCGAAGCAGAAGGATAGGAAGCAGATAGGAAACAGAATTCCTGAAATTCATCTAGTTCGTGACCATCAATCCTGATGTTAAGTGTCTTAAAGTACTTCTTACACGTAATTTCAAATATTTATCGAAATTTTTTCTCACGCTGAAACCCCACACAAAATCTTGAAAGGAACAAAAAACAACGTATTGCTTACTACATTTTCGCTGTCCATGCATTAAAACTTCTGTCCCAGGCGTGACGTATTAATTTATTATTTCTTTGCTACCGACTCATATAGTCCTCTTTCGTGGTTTCTTTACCTGTACCAATGTTTGACTGCCCAACTTCCTGCACTTTTTGCAAATGTACATTTCTGTTCAACTGAAAAGCCTGCTGTGGTATGAATTATTTCAGTATGTACAGCTTTAGAGAACTTCAAAGCCGGTCTGGAACCGCGCGACCGCTATGGCCGCAGGTTCGAATCCTGCCTAGGGCATGGGTGTGTGTGATGTCTTTAGGTTAGTTAGGTTTAAGTAGTTCTAAGTTCTAGGGGACTGATGACCTCAGACGTTAAGTCCCATAGTGCTCATAGCCATTTGACCCATTTTCAAGAACTTCAAACGCACCTCATTATTTTCCAGTACTTCAGTATACCACTTCATTTCAAACTGATACTTCTGGACGATTCTCTTCAACTGCAGTCTATTCTTCATCATTATTGCATTGTGATCCAAGTCTATATCTTCTCCTGGGTACATTCCAGGGTTTAATTTCGGAATTCCTGTCCGACCAACATGTAATCCAGCTTTCCGTGTCTCTGGGTCCACACCAAGTGATATCTGAGCAGTGTATTCGCCACTGCCAACTGATATTTATTGCACAACTCAATTAGTCTTTTTCCTGTTTCATCCTACTCCGAAGCCCATATTCTCCGGTAACTCTGTCTTCTATTCCTTACCCTACTACTTATCTCCCTTTACAGACTGAATCATCCATTCAGTACCCTCATATTCTGTCTTTACATTTTCATCTTCTGTTGGCGTTATCGGATGTACACCTATTGTCGTTGTAGTTGGCCTGCTGTCGAATCATGTGGAAAAAAATCTCATCACTGAACGGTTCACAATAACTCTGACTAGTCCCTACCTTCCTGTCCATAATGAATCTTACTCCCACTATACCACTTCCTGCTGCTGTTAATATTACCCTATATTCGTCTCATCATAAGTCCTTCTCTCCCTTCCACTTTTCATTGACACCCACGTCATCTAAATTGAGCCTCAGCGTTTCCTTTTCAAGATATTATTCCTTTCCTACCACTTTCGGACTTCGGACATCCAACCTCCGACTTTTAGAATGTTATATTTTCGTTGCTTGTCCAGTCTTTTTCTCATGGTTTCATGCAGCTTGTCAGTCCTCTGACGAAGATCGGGGCGGAGGATTAGTGCGTAATTTTTTTTTCTCTGTGAAGAGATTATCATGACACTTTTTTTCAATTACGGGTCTAATT